>NC_081191.1:39555230-39855230 GCF_902713425.1 Acipenser ruthenus | reverse complement strand
GAACAGGTCATAAAGACCTGTATGCTGTCCCATCCTAAATTCTCTCTCTCTCTCTCTCTCTCTCTCTCTCTCTCTCTCTCTCTCTCTCTCTCTCGTGTGTGCTCAGGGTGGCAGTGCCTGCATCTCATTGTCTTACTTCACATACTACTGTCAGACATTACCCGGGGTGCAAAAGGTCAATAGATCTTGTCCTCCCACATTAAATGTCTACTGTTTAGCTTTCCAGCTCTTAACATAATATGCTAACTTTTTCTGTGAAACTTTTCTCCAGTAAAAATGTGTGATTGGATTTTTTCCTACTGAACAATTTCAAACTTGAGTTTTACTGTACAGATTGCTTATGTGTACATTTGAAATAACCATTAGTAGAATTAAGTATGTTTAATTAAATGAAAAATACAAATAGCCATGAAAAACTATTGGTTGTTGTAAAAGGCAGACCAGTCTGGGACCAGCTTTAATTGCACATCTTAATGACACATTATAAACCTTGTGGATCACCTTAGACCAGTGGTTCCCAACCTGTGGTTAGCGAACAACTCCCAACATTTGGTTACGCAATTCTTGCAAGATCCAATTTCTACACAATCACACATTGTGCTACTACAATATGTATTACTAAGCAGCACAACAAACAGCTTTAACCACGTGATATATAATTATAAGATATGTATATAGCCTACATTTTCCCTCTAATGTTAAAACCACAGTTTTAGTGCTTTTCACTTTCAACCATATATGTGCTACAGTTTTGCCAGGGGTATAGGAATACAGTATATCATTATTTCAATACATTTTTGGAGAGGTTAGCTGCATATAATAACAGAAGTTAATATGAAACAAAAAGATGAGGCTATATTTGTAGTTTGACTTGTGAACTGTACCGTAGTGTGAATGACCAATTTCAGCTCCATGTTATTATATGGGTTTATTCAGCCAGGTTTAGTATCTCACAAGACCGTATGCCAAAAGGAAATTCTGTTAACACTACTTCTGGAAATAATGTGTACAGTCTGTTCTTGACACTGTCATATTTAACCAAAATTCCATGAATCCTATCTACTGCGTGCCACCAATCCCGTTTCAGCGCACCAGAAGTGGTATGTAACATCCTGTACACTCCAATCATAGTAACATCCTGTACACTCCAATCATAGTTACATTTTTCAAATTGCTTCCCACCCACCTCGTCTTCGTATTCCAGTGTGTTTTTTATATGTACATCGAGCAAAGTTGGCGATCAGTGAGTGCAATAAATTGCGTTAGAAACTAATAGATTAATTTGCTACAAAAGGTAACGGTTAATTTTTGTAATCGCATTTTTGTAATTTGCACTTTTATATGAGAGAAAATCGATGTCATTTTTGTTTCGTTAGTGTCACAAATCAGTGAGACATGCTTTTTTATTACTGTGGCAGAACAGAGGCTCTGCAGGTGTGTGTATGATAACTTTGCATATTAATCCCCTACATTTTATCTTTATTACGGGATTGTGCCAGGATAGGGAGAGGGGTGGTGTAATTACAAAAACAAACACAGTCTGACACCAGAAGTAATGACATGACATGCACTTTATCCCCTCTGTTTCCTGGTGTCCACTGACAGATGGGTATTATCATCCATTAATAATAAATACTCTGGGTGAAATGAACCAGCAAAGAGCCACACAAAAGGATGATGTCCTTGTACCATTGCCTGGTTTCTAACATATTTGAGAAAAATAGTTTGAGTCAATTTTACTTTCATGTTCTCTCCAGAACATGAAAGCCCCTCCTCCAAAATGTAACAGTTCTGCAACACATCACTCTGTACTGTATATTATCTGTGTACCCTCCATAAATACTTGACTAAATAAGATGGATAAAGTGGTTGAACTCCCTCTACTGAACTTCCTCAGAGACCAGTTAATTCTTTAGCCAAAAGCAGGAGATGTTGTATACTTAAAACAATCTGGATGCTCTTCAATAGGAAAGTAACACTCATGGTATTCCATCCCATTTGAAAAAGTCAACATTATTACATTTTTTTACATTTTACATGTCTAGATCCTGAGATAATTTATGTTGAGCACATTTCTATTTTTTGCCCACTGTCCTTAATGAGCCATGGTAACATATCGATCCTTGCACTTCCATTAGTTGATGTCCAGGAGGTGAGTACAGTAAAGTAAAAAATTGGAAACTCACCACAAACTTGGCAACTTTATTTCTCAGGGTAAGCATACCAGGGCAGGGTTGTATGCAGTTCTCAAAACAGATCAACACCCTTTTTGCAGTCTGTGTCTGTGGAATTCAAGGTTTCAAATCAGTAGTTTTCACCTAAAGAGTAAGCAGCTTCAAATGTAATTTTCTTTTATTTATTTTTTAAATTCTACTGGGCTCTGTTATACATGTTATACATGTTTTTCTCTAAATCTGCCTCTTGTCTATAAGGGTAGGTGACATTTGGCCACGTTACATGAGTGTTTGCTTTTCTCGAGACATCTGTTTCTTGTGAAATAAACGTGGACATGGTGCCTTTTTGTGTTTACATGTAAAGCATCTCATTTCTTTTTAGAACGCCTACTTTTCCTCGAACGCGAAGCAAATGAAGGAGAGGGGGAGGGGTGGCAAATCCGAGTGATGGTTGAACAGGCGTTTGGGCTATTGCAAGGGAGGGGGCGGATACTACTGAAGCGTACTGAAGTGAACCACGAGCTTGTTCTCCAAATTATTACAGCCTGTTGTATCCTGCACAATCTGTGCCAGGACCGTAAGGAGGTGCTCAGGCAAGCAGAGGAACAGCTTCCTCAGCCTCCAGCAAGAATTATAAAACAGCGATATGAAGAGGGTCCTGCTATTAGAGATGCACGGCTATCTTGATTTTTGTAACCCAATGGTGTACTTTTATTTTGTATCATATCTTTGTTTCATTAGCTTGTTTTGTATCTCTTTATTATTATTATTATTATTATTATTATTATTATTATTATTATTATTATTATTATTATTATTATTATTATTATTTATTTCTTAGCAGATGCCCTTATCCAGGGCGACTTACAGTCGTAAACAAAAATACATTTCAAGAATGACAGTACAAGTATTAATACAATTAAGAGCAAGATAAAATTCAATGACTTTGGTTCTAGCAAGTACAAGTATATGACAAAATATGATTAAAAAACGGAGCAGATAACAGTGTCAGTGATAGTTACATCAGGATATAATTAAATACAAAATACTACAGATTAAATGACACTTGACAGATTACAGTACTCTAAAGTACAGGATTAAATGCAGTAAAATAGGGAGCAGATAAGAGCAAGTAAAGTGCATTTAATGAAGAGTGATAAGTGTCCAGAAGGAAAAGAGGAGTTCTACAGGTGCTGTCTGAAGAGGTGAGTCTTGAGGAGGCGCCGGAAGATGGTCAGGGACTGGGCAGTCCTGACATCTGTAGGAAGGTCATTTCACCACTGCGGGGCGAGGGTGGAGAAGGAGCGGGCTCTGGAGGCAGGTGAGCGTAGAGGAGGTACAGCCAGTCTAGCATCCTCATTTGTGTCGTACTTGTATGACTGCTTCTGCTTAATAGAATTGGAATATTGAGTAGTATTGCTGATTCCCAAGAAATAAGTAGCAAAAATTCCACACCACATTTTATTTTGAGAGTGGGTTAAACAATGTTCGTATTGTGCATTGTATCAAGCTGCCTCATCATATCCTCTTCCCTTATGGATATTAACAACCGAGCCTCTTCATTGCTCCAACGGACGTAAGTGGAGGATAGACACAGGTTTTGCTCAGAAATAAGTAACGAGGAAAAATTGCATTGGAGTATAGTTATACACATTTAAACATAGTATTTAGTAGTACTTTACAATAAAGACATTTTGACAGTTGTTTGGAATGCTATTTGCAAGTGTATTCTGAAGTACTGTACAGTAGCTGTAACCACCTGAATTCACAAGCCCGCGATGCAGTTTATCAAACATTTTTAGTAATAGAAACTTGGTAAATACAATCTGTATGATACTTTACAAACACATTTAGATCCGTGTATGATTAGCATTATACAAAGTTCTACGGAAGATGGAGAAAAAAGTGGGGTTATCGCAACATCAATCTGATAAAGGAAATACTGCAAACAATTTCCCTTAATTTCCCTGCTGCCATCTTTGGACCATGGTAACTTACGTATTCCTATGTGACTTTTATAGCAGCTTTAGGAAAGCACTTAAATGAGTTAATTTACATTTTCACGAGAAACTCGTGTTTCCACGTGTAAGTGATTTATTGTGTTGTGATTTCACAAGCTTTTCCTGGAATCTCACAAGAAATGGAGACTTTCACAGGAAAATACTGTAGTGTTCTGCGCAGGCAGGCAGGGTAAAAGGAGACAACACCCTGAAATCAGTTCCAAATCTTTTATTTCGGGACGCTAATCTCTAGCACCCACTCAGAGACCACTGCTTCTCTGCTTTCTAGAACGCAACCAAATCAGGACAGCAACAACACCTACATAATCGGCAGTGCGGTGCACTTTTATACCATAGCCCACACGCACAGGTTACATTTACACATAGATACAGAGACAGAGTTATACAAGCAACGGCGGGAAATACAGAACGGAAAGGGAACACAATACAGGAACACAATACAGCGGGAATTACAGTACGCAAACACAGTAGGAACACAGTACAAAACATAATTGAACATAATTGCACGGACGTCTTGGGCTATCCTGTCTTTCTCTCCGTGATTACTTTTTTTTTTTTTACAAATAAAAATGCTACCACAGAACAGCAAACAGACTTCAGAAACAGTTGGTGAAAATGCTGAAAATGATTTTCGCTGATGAAAATAAGATCGCATTGACAGTGCTGTCTATTTATGTCTTGAATTACTCCTCTTGTTTATTTATATTTGTTTATTTTTAGAATGGCAACAAACACTGCACTGCAGGCTGCTGGTCCTCTATTTAGTATTTGCCGACCAAGATAGCGAGCCTGAAAGTTGTAATCCTCAGGACAGTTTAGCTAACGAAATAGGAAGAGATATCTTTAAAGGTACAGTATTCTTATTCTTTATGGTCACACTTTCTGTTAGAACCTTTCCAATCTGTAATTTACACTCATTCTACTTTTAACAAAAAAAATAAATAATAAAGTTTAGCAAGCATTTAAATCACTGTTCCCATGTTGTACATTTTTTTGGGTAACTGCAGAAAATAATGATCAGACTTGTGAATGAATATTAGGCTCTGACAAGCTCATACTGTCCAGACTGTAACATCCCAATTCTTCAGTGTGTGGAACTTTTTGTGTTGAAAACAAAAAAAAAGGCCAATTAATGACTCAAGTGTGTCATTGTTAGATAAACTAATAATTTTATTCATTAATTTATTTATTTGTACTGAATGAAGTATGAATTATATTATAATAGGGGTCTCTACAACATTTAGTTTTTGGGTTGTACAGTGAAAACATTATTGTATTTATTCAATGTATTGTATATAGTTCATTAAATTATACATGTCAAAATTATTATATTTATACTTTTAAATATGCATCTATGGTCTCCCTATATATTAATCTGAACAACTTGCATTGTTTAAATATTTATTGTTGTTGTTGTTGTTGTTGTTTTGTTTCTAATTTTTGTGAATCAAAAATAAATAATTCCTTACTGGAATCAATTGTATCTTGAACTGACTTGTTTTAAAGCTTGAAAAAACATAGTACCGGTAAGTTAATGCTTAGCAGATCCTCAGTAAGAAAGTGTGACAATAGAAAACAGCATTTCTTTTTAAATTATTTAAATTATTTTTAATAATATATGGTTGATGAACAGAACGGGCTAAATCTAGGAATGACAAACAAGCAAGAGTATTTATGCACTACATTGTGGAGTAGAAAGATAAAAATAAAAGGTGCAAAGTTCCTGTCAGTGATGTCAGATGGTTCAACCGATAGCACTGTCATAGAAGAGGAGCTAGTATATGTATGATTCTGCCAGACAGGGCTGGTGACTGTGCAGTTTGTATGCATGCAGTCTGTGGAGAGGGCAGATGCCCAGCACATCTCAGAAGCTATATATTCACTCATGAGGCAGATTGTTTCAGACCCTGTTGAGACTGCTCATCAGTGTTGCTTGTTTTTGCATTATCTTTTGTTGTCGTTGCCTCCCAGAACAATGTTGGCCGGTAAAATGTCTGTGTGGCAGGTGCACAGTTTTATTTTACTTTCGGCAGATGGCGCTGTGGCACTGAGTAGGAACGCTACCAGCAATGGTATAACATTCCTTCTCTTTTCTCTTTAATGACAGTCCCAGCGCACTTGCGGGTGCTTGAAATAATGAAAACAGAATGCACAAAGAAAAAGGGAAAATAAAACACTGTAATAAAACTACAAAATAAAGTTGCTGCATCCTACAGCTTACCACAACCGTCGCTACCCAGAGCGGCTCTGGTTTCAGCTATTGTTGTTCCTCACTATACTTTTGGGGTTGCCCAACCTTCTCCAGCTATCTATACACATCCCAGTCGGGAACGTTAAAGTAAATACAATAATTTAGCCGCGTTTGCCTTTTCGGTCTCTTTTCTCCAGACCCTGATGTTCTTTCTCCAGGTGGTTTATTCGGGTTCTCCTATGAGGACAGGGCAGAGGAACAACAAAACATTACTTTTATAGGTCAAGTGACCCCCCAAGGCCTGCCTCCCAACCACTCAGAGAGAGGGAGAGACACCACACCCTCACCCAACCTCGTGTCACTGCCATGATTGACAGGCAGACCATACAGGGCTCCTGAGCTCCTCCTGCAGGATCATGCATGTGTCAGACAGCCAGCACAGATCTCATCCTGTTACAGTGCCTTTAAAGTTACAGGGACATGGTGTGTGTCTTTAAAGTTGCTGGATCCTATGTGACCTTTATGGGTTTATGCTGTTTAAAATTGAAAACAGGAGCCCTTCACAGGACTTGTATCCTGAATGAAGAACAGATGCTGATCTCTGGCTCTACAGAAATCCTTGGAAACCCTTGCTGAGCTTACACTGGTACACGTTGGCGTACAAAAGAGAAGTGCTTAGCTTTCCATTGCTCTATACTAAATCGCACTTGCAGTGAGTGAGATTATTTGATCTTGACCCTGTCTTTCTACATCTACATCTCATCTCGAGGAGAGATAAAGAGAAATCAAAATGAAAAAGAAAAGGAAAATGCTTTCATTGTGTTTGGGATTTCTGGTGAAGAACGTATTAATAATCTGATTGCAGAGATTACTGCCACCTGCTTCAGCTTTATCTGCAATTGCTCGATTGTGCAGCCCCCATACAATGCTGTTAATGTGTTGTCTTGTACCACTCATAGACATGAACTCGGTTCAGATGCTTTTCCTAATGTCTTGTTCTTTTTCCAGCATTAGTGATAACATTTACTAGAAGGATTAAAGTGGGGATTGGGGCGAAATTGCAGACTATAAATTGTGAAAAATAAGTAGCTTTTTGTGTAGTATTAATACTTTCTGATTTTCTGGGAGGAAAGAGATATTTTGTGAACAAGTATCTGTGTTAGCTTTTGGAACCAGCAATGCAACTAAACTATTTATCTATTTAGTATTTGGTCTGTCCTTAGCTTGTTAAAAGATTAATAACCAACCAATAAACTATATTGCCTGTTTCTAGTATTGTCAACATTATCATTCATACCCCTATTGTTGTGCCGAATCAATTTTTGTTCTTCACTTTAAAAATGTTTTATTAAAATTTTCAACCAACAGTACCAGCATGAAGACAGACCACACAATGTAAGTAGTAGCTCTACAAGTGATAAGATAACAGAAAACATCAGTTTAAACTTGAACAATTTGCATATCCCTAAATTTTTATTATTATTATTTGTTTACTTAGCAGACGCCTTTATCCAAGGCGACTTACAGAGACTCGGGTGTGTGAACTATGCATCAGCTGCAGAGTCACTTACAATTACGTCTCACCCGAAAGACGGAGCACAAGGAGGTTAAGTGACTTGCACAGGGTCACACAATGAGTCAGTGGCTGAGGTGGGATTTGAACCGGGGACCTTCTGGTTACAAGCCCTTTTCTTTAACCACTGGACCACACAGCCTCCTGAAAAAGCTAGCAAAAAACAACACAGATCTCTGGCAAAATGTCTGGTTGCTGCATGAGGTGTTTCAATGAGGGAAGAAGATTCATCAGAAGGATTTCAAAGGAATTTTTCATAACTTTAAATGCTAGTGTCTGCTTATTAAAATGGTCTGATTGCACTAGCAGATGGACATGGAATTCATTCAACTGACTTAGACACTGGCCACAATTTAGATCATTAAAAAGGGGCCAGTTGTGTTCCAAGGTTATGAAAACTCTTTCAACGATTTAAGCCAGGGATTTCTTGGCTCATGGCACCCCATGACATTAGTCATCTCGACTGAGGACCCCCACCGGAATTTTTTATTTTGATACCTTTAGTGAGAGAGGTAGTTTGTTTGTACTGGTAGAAATACCATTGCTTTAACTGTCATTTCTCTGACCTTTGAGAAACCGCTCTGTAGTCCAGGGGTTTGGTGCAGGACTACATCCCCCAGAATGCCACGGGAGTGAGCTAGGATGAGTTACACCTGGTTCTAATGTAATGAGGGACACCTGCCTGGGGTTTAGCAGGCAGTTATTTAAAGCAGGTCAAAATGTTTGGTCTTGTTCTCTGTGAAGGCTAAGGCCTGGAGGAAGCCTGTGGGGACAGGCTGATTAAAAAAATAAAATAAAAAGGTAATTTTGATACTTGATAAGTATATGTGCTGTGTTACTGGTAAACGGCTCAGCCGCCAGGTTTTCTTAGCTAGGACTTGTGAGAAGTTTAGTTAAGCACTCCATGGTGGAGTGAGAGTTTTGTTTTGTTGTTTTTGTTTCTGTTTGTAAAATAAACCAATAAGTTTCAATCTACCTGTGTTTCGAGTACTGTTCCTTACACAAGAAGACAATGTTGAAGGTCGTGAAAGTGGCAAAGCACACCCCACTTTGCTACATCAGTTGTATGCTGTCTGACTGCAAATGCAACATAAACCTGCCTGTAAAGATAAAGCAGGGGGATATTTTATTTATATAGAACTTCTACCGAAACCATACATTGGCAATCACCCTTACAATCACCCCCCTTTGATTTATAACGGTACACACTTTTAGCGAGGGCACAAGCTGATGTCAATGTTACATTTGAAATAACTCCAAGCACCTAACAGCAGCAGTGTACATGATTTGACCCGCCCCCCAGGATGGAGAACATTGCTTTGTCAGGCTCATTTGGGAGACATTTTTGTATGTGTTACGGGCAGCCCAACTGAGCCCCAAGTTTGGGAACCCTTAATTTGAACAATGGTGGTATTTAGATCTGCTGCTGTTTAGACCAATCGAATAGTCCCCACCGTCTCATTGGGAAACTTCTAAATGCTTTTTTTGCTTTACAGTGCTGGGTGGTAAGAACAGGGAAAACATCAAAGATGTGTTTGTTCAAGAGTTGAACAAAAACAAAGCTGTTAGGGATCCTAGATGGGGCTTTTACAATTCTGTATGTATGAGGAGATAAAACATATGCAAGAACAAAGAAACTAACCTCTAGTGACACTTATATAAAAAGGCCATTGAACATGTCGGGGCATTACAGACACTGTGGTGTTGTATAGGTTTTACCTATCGCAGTTCAGAAACATGCATATTCATTTACTTCCGTTCTACTATAGCAGTGATGCAGTATATTATAATTGTAACTTCATTTGCTTGAATATAATTGTTTTGATAATCCTTGAATTTAAAAATATGCTAAATATTTTTAATGAGCAAGACATCTCACAAGTAGAATGGTGCATTTGTTTTCTATTTTATCCCAAAAAATGCTTTTCCTGAGTGGTGACTGACAAGACAGGAACACTATTCAATGCAATGCTGTACTTGGCAGTTCTGAGCCAGAAACCCGTTTTTGAGGGTAAAATGAAGAGATAATGCCATATCCAGTCATCCTTGCATCCTTGTTTTTAAAGAGGAGACAGTTTTCTATTCAGGGATACCAAGATATTTAGTGATAAAGTTGTCTGAGTGAAGTTATCCGGCAACAAACTCCCCATCCCCAGTTGTACAGCTTTCCTAGAAAAAGGGGTACCATTCTACTTGTAACCACTTTATATAATACGCAATTTCTAGCACTTTAACAAATAATCTTTACCAAAAAACAAACTTATTTCATTTCAAGTATTGGTTCAAGATTTTTATTTGCACCTCTACTTCAGTATTTCATGTTTCCTCCTTTAGATTTGATTCTGGTTCTCAGACATTTATGATAATTCTTAACCAGTACGTTACATCTTGTTGGTGAATTCTGGGCCCCGTTTTACACATTTCCTTAACCTCAGACAGATTTTCCAGATCAGTCCAAAGTATTTCTATTGGATTGAGATCTGGTGATTGTGAAAGCTGTTCCAGAACTTTTATCTTTGTTTTCTTTAAGAACTCCAGAGTTGACTTAGCCATATGCTTTGGGTTGTTTTCATGTTAGAAAATAAACTGTCTGCCAATCAGCCTACTAGCAGATGGTATCATTGTACTTCGTAGAATGTTTTCATACATGGCTCCATTAATTAAATATTCAATCACATCAATGTCTCCAGTCCCTGAACTGCTAAAACACCCCCATGTTTAACTTTATGTATAATGTTTTCTTCAATGAAGGCTTTCCCTTTTTTCTCTCCAGTGTAGAGCTACTTATTCAATGTCGGAGTCAAAATAAAACAGCATTTGAATCAAAGTATTGTGTATTTCCTAAAAATATAGTACAGGGAAAATACTAGTATACTAAAAATCGTGTATACATCAGTAAAAACCAAGGTTTAGTAAAATTCTGAAATATTTTGGTAAAATTTGGAATAAACCAGAATTGCGGAACATTAAGTATACGACACTGGCGCATGCCAGTGACAATTACATATTTCATTATTAAACTGACAGGACTGCTAATGTGTTTTTTGATGAGCCACCCCCACTACTCACAGCTCAACTATCTTACTCAATTCTGACATTTGAAATGGATGGTTTCTTACCATTGTGAAAGTCTCTTTGTGATAAAATGTCGCTTCCTCTGAAGGGGTCAGAACAATCCTCTTTTAAAATGTTTAGTCTCTGTGTTCCTACGATGCTCAGAGCATGTAGATGAATAATACAATGGCACACAGTGCCTAATATACACACCACTGATGAAGTATTCCAGTTGCCTGGCTGCACAGTACCATCCCTAAGCACTCAACACCAGAGCAAATATTCTGGGAGGCCCCTGAGGGCTAAAGAAAAGAGGGAGCAGGATCTGTTTGCTAAGAGAACTTTGCGCAGAGGGCTGAATGTTGTTTCCTAGGTGTTGCTGCTGATTTTTAAAAATGTATTCTTTTTTTTTAATTTTGACTTTCAGTGTTGGATTATCTTGGAAAAAATATCTTGATGTTCGATGGCTTGCTTTTGATGTCCCTTGCCAATCATCTCCTTCAAAATAAAGCCTGAAGAAATGAACCAGAAAGGATTGCATTGTGGGGACCCAGAAGGTACGGTGACTTGTTTGTAAAACATTAAGCTTCTTTGCAAGAGTTTGCCCCAGTGCACAGTGTATATTGTTTTGTCTTCTTCTAGTAATACATATATGTTAATGCTTGAAAACTAGAAATAAACAGCCCAGAACCCGGAATGCACCAAAGCTGTTTCATTTAAGAGCAAGTATGAGTTGGATGCGATATGATCAAAACAAAGATCGGTAATACAAGCAAGATAATTTATAAATTAAATTGGGTCAAGTACACATAATGCACCCAAAATACAGGAATTATAATACTGTAAACCACCTTTCTAAGCAACATTCTTTTTGACACTTGAGCATCATTGATTATTTGTGTTTGTAAACAGAAGGTGGCTGATTTTTATTCATGCATTTTTTATCAATTTGTTGCAACGTTGCCCGACTACATTTTTTAGCACTGAAAATATAGTTATTTAACAACCTAACAGGAAAATACATGATGTTTAAATATCTGTTTTTCTTCAATTTAATAAAGCTACATATTTTACGTTACCTATGTGTTGACTCTTTTTATTTTTTTTCACATAGATCTCTGTTGTTTTATTTGTGTTAAAAGAAATTGAAAGGTAAAAGGCATTTGAATGGCCTTTTCTTACTTACTTCTTACTACCAGCGTGGATCCATTGCCCATAAACACAAACTCCTACTAAAAGCGCAATTGTAAGTCCCGCAGTCGGTCTCCTACGAGTTGGTTAGGTTCAGGGAACAGGTTTTCTGGATTTTTTTTTCCCCACAAAGCTGACACAGTGAAAGTATCCTGAGTCGGTGTGCTGTTGGACTGCAGTTTGAGCCAGACGACAGTGAAACTCTTTCCAGTCAAGTCCTTGATATCACATGACTAAAGGTGGGTATTGGAACAGTCTTGCATCTCCAACTGAAACTAATAATAATAATAATAATAATAATAATAATAATAATAATAATAATAATAATAATACTATATGCTTATGTAATACTGTTAAATGCTGCACTGTTAAAAGATACTATATTTATATGGTAAATTTACCTTAATATTGACTTAATAAAATTGTATTTGTATTTTAATTCTAGTGTATATTTCTGTATTATTATGTACATCATTTTTTTAAAGTATTTGACACCAATATTGAACAGCTTTTACCATAATTTAAAAAACTGAAAAAAACATGTCATTAAAATTTACCATAATATATATATATATATATATATATATATATATATATATATATATACTGTATATATATATATATATATATATTTTTTTTTTTTTTACAGTGTAGCTTTCTTCATTTGGTTTTACTGTGCCTTCACCCTTTTAGGATTGCAGTCCTTCGGAGTGGTTCTTATTGCAATTACTCAAATCATGTGTTTTTTAAGTTTTTGATACATCTGTGTTAGTCTCTAACCTTTCTGCCTTTTTTTATGCTTTATCATATTTCCCTGTGCTTTACATTCTTGATTTACTTTACCATGGTGTACCCACTGTGCAGTTTTACAAGGTCCTGGAGTAAAAGCTGATTAAATCTGTCCCACAGACCTGCAGGAAATTGTCATATTCTTAGTCTACTTCATGTCTTTTCTTTCTCCTTTATGACAGCTCAGCACTCTAACATGCTCATATTAAAAGGCTCTCACAGTTTTAAGTCCCAGTTGCAGACAGATTGAGGGCTATTTACTGGTGTTGCCGCATTGTAAGTGTATACTCATAGGGACCCATTATCCTTGATAGCTGCGAATCAATAGGTAGCTGTGCTTATGTCTGAACAGGTGAGGGTGTGGAGAGTTGTTTGGGGATGGCAACAGAATCCAAAGTACTTGTATCAATAACAGACACTAGCAGTTGTAGTGGTTGTACTGTTTACAAGGAACCATGTAAGGAAAATCCTGAAAAACATTATTTTATTTGTCCAAAATGACAAATTAATATATTTTAAAAAGTATGCACCTAGCTATTTTACCAATCTCCTTAACACAAACTTCTTCATGGCCATCATTGCAAGTGTACATGAAACAGCACTATCACAAATAGAGAATTATTGGCATATAATGCATTTTCTATAAATATAACTAGGGCTTCTAGTTTTCGGGTTTTATTTTTGGTCACGTGATGTCCCTTTAAACATATTTTGAGCTGATTCGCTTTCTTAATCAAACACTAATTCTTTTTACCCTCATATCTTGATTGAGTTAACAAACGACATGCATTGATCTCACCTGATTCTATTTGAACCTGCATTTCATTCTGGCTCTAATCGTCGATTTCAGCTTCTTAATTTCCATTGTGTTAGTTTCTAGTGAAAAATGTAGGACTTTCAACAGGGCTGTCAACATGGTCTACCAGTGAATTAACCAAATAGTGAATTGTTGAATGGTAAATATTGAGGGAGTGTTGTACTCTGTAAAATGTACTGTAAAATGATGAGTTCCACATAATAATATAAAAGATATATTACTATAATATATTTTATACAAATGAAGAAATGTATAGTTTATTATCCTGACTACAGTGACAGTGAGATAGTGGAGGCAGCAAGTATGTCACGCTTTATAGTTTTACATACATAGAACCACATATCCAATTGTGATAAAAGGGCATTCTAAATAGCACAGCTTCTGGAGATGAGATCCCTTACTAGGTCACCACTGTTTTTTGCAAATTAGATTGCCAGCTTCCAAGCTATTTAGCCTATATGTTTTTAATTATTAGATATGCCTGTTTAAGTTATTGACATAGCAAGCATTTTATTTGTAAAAAGAAACGTAGCATTTGAATTCTACCCAGTGTTAATACATATTAAAAAACGTTAGTGAACACAATTATCAAGCTTTTTATCCTTCTTTGTGTGTACTTGACTTGTTTGATGGAGCTTTGAAGGTTACTGTATAATGCACCTTTTGTGTGTCTGTTTTGATTTTAGTGAGAAGGTTTATTACAAAGAAGCAATTAAAATGTCATTGAGCTCCCCTCAGAGGCAGCAAACAATGAAAGTAGTCCAATGAAACAAACTGTCATAACATTTCAAAGAGGTGTATAATTAGAAAATGGTGCTTATATTCATTTATCCATTGTTACCATTTTGTATCACATTCTTACAACTTTAATGAAAGTCTGCTGATTAAGTAAAGAGCTTGTATTAAATGTAAGACAACAACTTAGCTGAATTAATAGCATGCACCATAATAAAATGCGATCTTATTGGTGAGCCAATTTCATTAGCTCAACCAATCAGAGATCCACACAGTATGGTGGCAACCATTCAGAATCCAAACATCCTTCATGTGTGTCACCTACATTATAATACTGCTTCTCAGTATTCATTACATTGTTAGATGCTTTTTGAGTCTTCTAATTGAGTACTTTCAAACTGGATACAGTATAAGTATCAGTTATGCAGAAATATTAGACATTAAGAATAAACAGCTGTGTATTTAATATAAATCTATAAAAAAAAAAAACATGACAATGATATTCTGTGTACACCCCAATGTAAATAATGATGTTTATTGGGGAAAAATATCTGAAAAAACTGGAAAATGTAATTGAGGACAAGAAGGCTGTCTAAAATATGTACCATGGTAATCTGGAATCTGAATGGACATCTATATTTAAGCCTGGCAAGGATGTCAATGTATCAGCTTCTGAATATTAGTAAATAATTGAACACTGCTGAGATAGTGCCTCATCATTCTGGACTTCAGAAATTCAAGATCTGGGTCAATGAGTTTCTACGTTATCAGTCATGTCACTGTATCTGATAGGGAGATCTGTGTCACAGTTACCGTCAGTAGACTTAGCTTGCCCTGCCAAGTTCTACAAACTGGTGTCTAGTAGGAGCTTTATATTATTATTCTGAAACCCATAGGGCTGTCCGTTATTCAGATGAACAAATACAATCGGCTAATTTCTGACTTTAAATATAACTATGATTATTATATAATAGTAGCTTTGAAAACATCACAAGATAGAAATGATTGATGTGCTTCCAGATCATTTCCAGCAATGATGACACAATGGATTTTAAACAAAAGCTCAGGTGTTTCTATGGTAAATATGGATGTTTACAAAATCTTTTACTAGGATATTCTTCTCATGCTTATTTGAATTGTGTATTATGGCTTACACTGTGGTTCATTACCATGATTTACCATCGTTTACTGTTGGGAACTTCATAATGATCTTCTAAAACTCAAAATGTCCTTTTTCAAAAACTAAACACTGTATCAACTTTGCATATGTATGAAAAGTAAGGGTACTTAGTGCAAGGGTACTTCTGTACGTAATTTTTCTTTTAATGAGGTATTTCCATTGATGTGCTAAAATGTTAATACCATTCCTCATGGTTGTGGATCCCTTCCTAATTAAAAAATAAATAGAAAAATACCTGGAATTTGTGCATTGTTGTGGGAAGATACTTGTTGGACACTTAAGACTGATGAGTCCTTACTCTGTATGGTTGCCAAGCAGCATTCAAACCATCCTGGAAAGTCTTGAAAGGGGTTTTGGTTCTTCACATTGCTCTACATTGTTCTTGCCTCGGGTGTCTGTTGCCAGGTTCTTCCTTAACCATGTGCTTTGCAATGGTCGTATTGAGCAGGTAGATGGTTAAGTTGCTCTTTAGGGCTAGCGCTTTTGGCTCCACCCACAGGGCTAAAGCATCTTTCCTGCTGATCTTGAATCCAGCCAGTGTGCTTGAGCTCTTCAATTGATCTCTTTGCACAGAGCGGGAGTCTGAACTGCCACTGTCTGAGTGATTCTCTGGCTCCATCACTGAAACAAAGTTAGGTGATTCAAAGTTTGGTGACTTGTGTGAATGTAATTGTTATTGTTTTGCTGTTGTTGCTGCAATGTCTGCTTTACATGAAGGGTGCCCCAGTACAACCTCAAGCCCCAACTGGAGACAATCTGGTGAGTAGAAATTTACTCAGGTGCTTCAGTTCTGTATATAGAACAAGGCATGTGTCAAATAGGAGCTACTTTTTTGTGTTTTGTAATTAAATTTAATGGAACTATATTGGAAGCATAAATAAATGTTACTAATACATTCCTTGTAATTAATTTGTCACTTATCATCAGACCAAGGTCTTCTTTGTTTTATTCCAGTACAGCTCTCTCATAACCTGGATTCTATTTTTTCCATTCCTTTAATATTATTATTTGTTTATTTAGCAGACGCCTTTATACAAGGCGACTTAATATAGTAGATATGAGTTTGCATCATTTTTATTCAAAGATTATTTTTTGCACTTTTACATTTTTATTTATTGCAATGCTGTTTTGAGTTAAAATCTAAGTTTGTCATTCCATTTTTATATTTTTTTGGATCAATTTGCAGAATCAAAGAGTTCTTAGAATATTCCTGAAGTATTTAGTTAATTCCATATTGCTGAACTTCCGGGTAAACAGTTCATTTTAAGAACCTTTCCGTCACAATTATGTGTGAACTCTAAAAATGTACCCAGAGTATTATTCTCTATGAACAGAGAAACAGGGTATTGCATAGAGCAACAAAATACTGTACTGAACCAAGTTAATCTTTTTATGAGCATTGTCATGTACAAACCATGTAATCGCTTACAGATATTCCTGATTTAGTCTGATATAGTTTGAACTATGTACACAGAGTGAGTTTAATTGACTTTGTTGTTTCTAGTGTCAATGGAACAATTTTTCAGGTTCCTACTGTATACTTTGTAGGAAATGCTGCAATATAAATCTTTTATTTGCTACTAAAACGGACCTAGATTATTTGAGTTTATTCACATACTTCATCCATAACTTAAAAACACAGAAGGTACTTGTCTAAATGTTTGTCTACTTGACATTATTTAAATATATGCATAATCATTATTGCGGTGCCCCCTTCTTTAATTATTACTATGATTTATCATGATTAACCATGTTTTTTACAATGCTTTACCATCTTACATGTATGTTCGTCTTTAGCATGCTTTCACTATGATTTTACAATGCTTTATGCACTTTACTATGCTTACTCTTATATCTTACTGTGTAAGAGTTAACTGTAAATAATACAATGTTGCGTTTAAATGTAGGTAAGTTCTAGATTCTATTCATTTGACCTAAACAGTGGCAGATCTAAATAAAACTGCTGAGATCATTCAAATTTGTGTACAGGTTATGAAAATCAAATCCAATGCAAGGAAGGATCCAATTAAGTGAGCTAAATTGGTCATCCAAAAGCAATTGTTCTAGAAAAAAAAACATGACTATTGCTATTAGATTATCTTTTATGTTATTGCCGTTAATGATAGTAATTACTGCACCATGATAGTAATTACTGATAGTAATTACTGCACCACCTGAATCAATCAACCATTTTTTTTTCACTGTAATAGGCAAGGGCCATCTCCCCATATTACTATAATCAATTTTTATTATGTTCAAATGCGTTCAGTTTATTAGTTATATAGTTAGTCCCACAGCTAATAGCTACTCTCAAATCTCAATTGTTTCCATACAGTTTAAACTGCCGTGTAAGTTAATGGCTTGAGGTAAAAAAAAAAAAAATGGGAGGAAACTGTAATGAGGGCTTTATCCCAAATGAACACTTGCATGCATTTTTAAATAAATATAACATTCTACTTGGCTGTATATGTGTCCCCATAACTGAAGATGTCTTTGGGGAATGTATATAAGATTGACTGTCAACAAGTATTCTAATAAAGTAAATGATTGGAGACACACATTTAGCTATATTTTAATAGAACTTGACTGTGGGCCTAACTTTCCTGACACGTTGGCAGCAAAGCTAATTTTATAATCCTGCTCAGGTCGGCCTAAACTACTCCTGCATGAATGCCTTTTTCTGATGTATGCTGTAAACCAATACCAGAGATCAGATTTGTGTCTTTCCATCTCAGTTCACATGAGGCTATCAGTTACAGGGACCCTCTCTCTCTCAGCAGCTCTGCGCCACTAAATAATTTAAAGTACACGAGGTAAGACAGGATAATTCCACAGAACTCTTGTATTGCACAACCACGGCCAAACATTAAGGGGCTGATGTAAGGATAGGCGCAGTGCAAACAAATGCGGCTGCAAAATCCAAATTGCCTAGCGGCCAGGTAATTATTTAGCACTCCAGCCTATGTAAGCTTAACAGCAATGCAAATAATGAGCTGCAATCATGATAATGAGGGTTGCAATGAGAGCTTCCTGTGCATCAGGCTATTTAGCGGCTGCACGTGCAGCCCAGAAGTGACTGAGTTAGGAGTACAGAGAGCAGTAGGTGCTGTATTTGTGGAGCATGAAAATCAAACCAAACAAGAACATATATCAGAGGAAGTCCTCTTGGTGCACAGAAAATAAAATAAAAGTTTACTGAGGAGGAACTGAGAGTCCTTGCGGCTGAGGTCACTCAGCATGAAATTGAGTTATTTGGAAAAGCCTCAGCCTACATCCGTTATGCTACCAAAGAGGCCATATGGTCCTCTATAGTGGAGAAAGTCAATGCTGTCGGTGATCCCTGCCCAATTCCATGCTCTTTTCTTCATTTGAATACATTTCAATATCATTTAAATGGATTAATGATGGCAAAGTGCTAATTTGATAGCGAGTATAGAACGGCAGGTGAAAACCATTTTAAGTACATCATATTTTTAGTGGCCACTAAGTCCCTCTTTTTACGGCCGCTAAACACGGTTTGTGCGTGCAGAAACGCAGATTTTGGCCGCAATATACATCAACCCCTAAGTGTCATAATTCTCATTGGTAGATATTTACACAGGACATCTCTTTCAGTATGGATGTTTGTTTTGGTGACACTTTGCAATAAGTAACTGTTTATGGTAAATCAAGGGCACTGCTACCCTTTTACTTGTACAGACGTCAAATTTATTATGAATTAAGAAGAAAATTAGAATAGCAAATGCGCTACTATATTATTCTTTTTAAAATGTTTTAATAATTACACAGTTGTCTAGTCTTCTGTGCTCTCTACTTTACCAGAATTCTGATCCTGTCCGGAAGGTAGTTTCAGGTGTAAAGCAGTTGTAGCTAACAAAATCATTCCATTAATCTTACCTGTTTGCACCTCCAGGTGGTTGGTTAATGACAGGAAAGAAGGCATAGAAGAGGTGGGAGCAATGTCACTCTTCAGGTGAAATGACCAAGGTAGTGCAACACTTCCTGAAAGCATAGCTTTATTTAGTTCAGTGTAGTACCAGATTTGAAAGTGATTTTGAGACCTATTCTCTTGGTTTAAGCAGTGCTTTGACAAATGAGAACAAACTTATTTCTGTAAAAGACTTTGAAGTACAAACTTGAATAAATTAAAACGGGATTTTAAACAGCCCTGAAACTGAATAGGGCTCCCAGTCTCACTTTGTGATGTACTCAACAGCTAGTTAGAAGTACAGAAATGTGATTCAAGAAAATCTAGTAAATGTAACTGTCTTCACTCTGAACCATGGCATTTACAGTGAAAACAATCATGTTTCTGTAAACTAGCAGTCACTGAAATTCCCAGCAGTAGGTTCCCCTAGGCATTCTTGAGCTTGGGGCTCTTTAGCAGATATCTTTATTGGAATATTGTCAGTTTTGCATTCTGGGTGTGCCAAAAGTGGGCTATTACCCAGTAACAAGAACTAAAGAAAGTTTAAAGGCATATCTGTTCCAGGATTTGAACGTTTCCTGCTTCTGTTTTTGTTGAAAGTCTGCTCCATTAAACTACCCTGGGCCAGTACCAGAGGTTCTTATGTATACAACAGCCTTGTCGGTTAAATGCTTAATTGCACATAAGCAAATCCCTTTTTTATTTTGACTGTTGCCCTGGAAACCGAAGCTGACAAGAAGGATGTGCCGTTTGTATAAGTCCTGTGACAACTTTGTGTTGTGAGACTGTCCTGGAAGAAACCTCTAGCATTTCCTGGTAAAATCAAGTTTTTTATATAAGCAAACACAGATAAATTAATGCACCTCAAGATTGTATTTCGTCTATTATTCGTACTGATAAAACAAGGAAGCCATTACTTGGATCATGGTAATGTTATAGCTAGCTATTTGCTCCTGTTTTTTTCTTTTTTTTTGTAGTCAGAATTTTGATGAAGTAATAATGATCTGCCTATTATGTGTTCATTTTCAGCATGGGTGAAACCAGGGTTAACATTATAACAAAATAATGACAGATTAAATTAGCATTTTATAGACAATGAATAAACTTAATATCCTGTTAGGTCATTGCCTGTTATCTTATAAAATCGTAATGTTTTTAACAGTTATTTAATTTTACTTTTGGTCTATAAAATAAACTTCATACTTTTGTATTGTTTCCATGTTGTTCTGTACTGTGTACTCCACTGTCCAATGCGATTTGCAGTGTGTGCCTCAAGCGTATCTACATGGGGCGTTACAAACCTCAGTCATCTATCGGCATGCTCTATTAGCAATGGTTTCACGCTTTATGAAAGATACTAATAATGTATGTGTTAAAAAAACTAATACTGTTAATTCTGTACGTGTTCACTCAGGGTCGGTCATATACTGCAGAGTAAGGTATCAGAAAAATGCTACTGCATAAAAAAACTATTAGCAAATTAAGAGTTATGGGTAGCAAAATGCTACCAAATATAAGTTAATTTCGAGCCTTGTATATGTATGCAATAACGTCTGACAGGGCGTCCGTATACGCTGAATATGCAGACGCCTCTGGGCATTGTGAGGCACAAGACAAAGTCGAGTGCCTCCAACCCCTGAGACGTCCATATATTCAGTGTATACAGACACCCAGAAGGGCTTATTGCATTTATAATCCAGGTCAAACAGAGGATTTGAAGAAAATTATTAGTTTTTGTATTAAATATCCTTACGCCAATAAAGTAGTCCTATGTATAACTTTAAACTACACACTAAATTAAGCTGAGTAAATTAATTTAATTAAAAATATAAAAGAAAGTACATCTTTATTTTTGATATTGTGAACATTGACATTGAAAAGATACAGCAGGGGTGGAGTTTTTTTTCTTCCCTGTCATTCAGTGCACACACACTGAGCAGAACACAAGTGAAGAATAAAAATAAATTCAACGACGTCTCGGATTTCAGTAATTTGTTCAAGATCTGTGTCAGAGATGGGTGGATAATGTGCACTAAGTGTCTTTTTGTGTTTTTCTTTAGCATTAAGTGACAAAGTCAGGGTGAGTGAGTATAAAGACAGCAAATTTTTTTTTTTTTGGTATTTTTTGTTTTGCTATCTTCC
Source organism: Acipenser ruthenus (assembly GCF_902713425.1). Classification (NCBI taxonomy): domain Eukaryota; kingdom Metazoa; phylum Chordata; class Actinopteri; order Acipenseriformes; family Acipenseridae; genus Acipenser; species Acipenser ruthenus. The sequence continues at coordinate 39,833,435 of NC_081191.1, read as the reverse complement.
AGTTCATTTAATTGTTCTTCATCCGAATCGGCAGGTCTACTTACTGTTTTGGGATTTTTAGCAGGTAATTGGGCACTCAGTTTCGTAGTTACAGCTGTAAATTTGTAACTGTAAGCAAGATGGCTACCGATACATTAAATTCTGTGAGGCAGCGCAGTGATTTAGAATATATGACAAGGCTCCAACTGTTCGTATCCATCAAATATACGGAGAGTTGGAACCTTGCTCGACCAATCACATTGCTTGTTTCATGTTGTTTCACGTTCCCTTACCAGCCCTGGATTATATACATACCTTTGTCAACGGAAAGTATGTTTGAAAACAAACAGTGGAGGTACTTATAGGCTTTTGATGCCATAGTAACTGCACTCACTTATTTCTATTTAAATCTATTAATGTGTTTGTGATGTTTTTTTACTACAGCTATGGTCAAACGTTTACGAGAAATTTAGGATTGAGACGTAATTGTAAAGAAAAACTATATGAACATAATTAAGATCTTTTATTTAACATCATTTAATCAAAGAAACTACAAAGTGATATCGCAAGAGTCTACCGGAAGCCATTATTGTAGTACAGTATTTCATGTTAGATTTTAAAATGTCACTTTTTTTGTCAGTTTTTGTTAAGTATATGGAAAACTACAAAGCAGTATGTAATTCAATATGTTAACGTAACATTATTCAGCAGGTTTTCTTCGACAGGTTTTTATTTGGCAAAATTTGTTAATTCTGTAGGGTGATGCAAAACGTTTCTACTTTCTATTTAAACCTTAAGGTGTCATGGAATTGGGTTAATTAATTTTCCTTTATTCTTCTGTATTGTACATTATCTAATGTGTATTTATTCTAAAACTACAAATTGTAGGCCATTTATGTTATATTCATTTTTTTTTATAAAGTTTTGAATTATTGGATAATTTACTTTATTTCTTATGTTTGATAGGTTTTTCTGTATTACTTTATATAATGTTGGTCCTGTCTCCTACATATTTTATTTTGCTACATTTTTGGCAAAATATACCATAAATATATTTGCATACTTTACTGTGCACCTACAATTTTTAATGTCCTTTAATGTGTCTATGATCTTTTTATGTTTACCATGGACCAAAATTTCAGTTAAATTTGCATCCCTTCTAAAAGCCTATATATTTGAATAATTGCTAGAACAAACACTTTGAATGCTTGAAAAAACTAGCAGGCGAACAGTAAAAGAAAGTGTTATTTAAATCCACCCTTTAATGCAAACTCTGCCCTTATGTAGCAAGACAATAGAGAATGTAATGTAGCACCTTTTTCATATTCATAGGACACACTTGTCCACAAGAGTATGCTTCTTCAATAGGAAAATTAAATCATCATGGAAAGCAAATGAAACCAAGAGGCTCAGAAGTTATGTTTTAGGACTGCTTTGTTGTATAGTCATATGCTGTAATTGCAGACTGGTTTAAACGATTTTGATTATAACAACAATGAACAAAGAGTTACATCAAACTCCATTTTGATAGAACCTTTATCAGTGTGACACTCATTTTTTCACAAGCAAACCCTCAACCAGGCTGTTACCATATGGTCACAGCAACGCTAAAACTGAATTACAATAATCCTAATTAGGGATGGGTCAGTGTAGTCGAATACACGATTACACGAAAAAAAAAAAAAATGAATAGCATATTACATAATTACACAAAAATAAACCTTATACATTAGCTACTAGTAGAAGCAAACGCGTCTTTATTTTATTTTTTTAATGCTGACACGTAACACGTGTTATGTCAGTCTTAAACCAGTTGTTATTTGCATATTAAACGTAAGGACCCTAATTAATTATGCAATGCTTGTAATAACAACATTCTACAGTAACCGTATTCTGTTTGAAAATGTTACCAATTGTATTGCCTTGTTTTTAGCTAATGTTAAGATCCCTGTATGAGTTCCTCTGTGATGACTGTACACAGCAGCTTCTGCAGCTGTTGCTAGCCAGTCATGAAACAGATTCTGGGATCATGAATGTGTGAACTGAAATAAAATAATGTATACAGCAAGTGCTAAAAGAAGTATTCCAAACTTGGGTAACATCGAAATTAGAAAGGTAATTTAATGTTATGATGAATATAAAGACATACTAAATGTTGAGTTGAACAACGTAGTGACTAATAAGAAAAGGCAAGATACTTGGAGTTGGAAAGGAGTTATTTTTTTAACTCTGGACTGCAGTTCAATGTAAAACATCTACTGTTGACTTTCTGTGAATGGATGGAGTAACGCCAACATTTGCACTGACCATTAAAAGTACAACCAGGTATCCTTGTTTTGAATTATTTTCAGGTTATTGAATAAACAAAGTAACTTGCCTTAGATTCATCTGATGTCAGTACTTGATGGCTAGTTGTAATTAGTAATGTTAAACTATTGTAATGTTGGAATGTATTTTCTATTGTTTTGGCCAGGTTACAATATTAACTCTATTAAGATTATTTTATAAATATTATTTGTTAGAATTAAACAGATGTAGAATATTTTGGTTGCTATATGATAGGTGTTATTTTATTATGACTACACTACAACAAAAGTTATTATTTGGTGGTTTGCGCAATATCATGCTACTATGCTACAAGTTGTGACGTTGCTGCTCATTGAGTTCTGTATTTTAATTCAGTAAACAAAAGGAAAAACTTGTGCCTAAGGAAATAGGGTATTGAACGAAGAAATCTCGTCTTGGACATTGTTTGTACACTTTGTGAACCCGGCTAAACTTTACTGGCTTACACTGTTATGCTGTCTGCTTGTACACACGCATTTGCCTTTTATTCTTGGTAGCGTAAGGGACCAGAGTTCGGGTAATCGAATACACAAAAATGTTGCACCCTGTGTATTCAAGTAGCAAACTATTCGAAATTCCCATCCCTAATCCTAATAATAAACACTATTAAAACAATATTCATAATACAAAACAATAACTCAGCGTTGTCGCTTGTGTAGCCTCTCCCAAGTCTGCACCAGTCTTGCTGAGTCCTGGAAAGATTGTGAATGGCATTTTTTACCTGAACACATCGGATCCCAAATCAAAAAGTTAGACAATTCGATTGTGTATCTGGGTGTTGATCAGGACATCTTACTGTGAGACTGGATATGATGTAAACGAAATGTTGAATTCACAACAAATAAAGCTGCTGTTTTATCTGCAAGTCTGGGAAACTGACGCCAAACAAGGCAGAACGTTACTTTTTTTCACTCTTATAATGAAGCCAGATGAAGCCTCCACTCTAAATGCTTGTCTTCATTTTTTTTCTCCATAATTACTTGCTTTATGATTTATTGATTTCAGCGCATTCCTTATGGCTTATTGGTTGCTTAGTTGTAGAAAACCCAATTTGTAAAAGATTTGCCAAGTCGCGGGAACGAGTACCACCAACACAGCACTTCTGTACGCAGTCTGAGAATCTGGCTGTATAACAAATATGACGTGCGGCTGGAAAGTTAGGATTTAGTTTGTAATTATGTTTTTAAAAAAAATGGCTTGTAAATTAATTTTCAGCTTTTTGGCACACTGGCCCATTTTCCTGGATTCATGAAATGGAAGCCATGTGCACTTTATATATTATACTAGTTAAATGTAACTGGCCCAGTCGGGCCTGTGGTGCTTGTGGGAGGAGAGGCGAGGCGAGGGGAGGCAGCGCAGGAGCCTTGCAAAGCCTGTTCCGCTAAAACAAACCTGAAAACTAACTTCACACGCGCAATTATGATTTTTTTTTCCAATTTTGTAGGCCCAGCGGCTGCCTTTTTTGACCCGGTGAGTCGTCGGGCCTGTAGAATGGTAGGGGAACCACTGTTTATGTAACCTTTTAACACTAGAACTACCTGAATGGTCATTTTGAGTGATCACTGTTTTTAAATGCATTTTTCTCCACTGATTTGGCAGCTAGGCGTCTGTTTTTTTGACTTTTCCTAAATATATCTATTAAACATCTCAAAGCATCAGGAGACCCAGGGTTGCAGAAACTTATGGAGATATAATCCGTTATACCTAGAACTACCGGAGCTGTCATTTTGACCGTCATAGTAAAAACAGTGGGGTTAGCTTAGTGCATGTGAGATCAATCGCATGATCAAGCTGCTGAACTTTAAATTGCTTCATGTTTATTTTGTATAGCTACAACAGAAGACTTTTTCATACGTGATTGCGGCAAAGTGGTTAACACTGTCCAGGTGCAGGTGATCAATGAACAGACAATTATAATCCAGGTGCAAAGTTGTATGTCCAGTGCCTGACGGCAAACAAACAGTAAACAATAAATGATGCTAAGTAATACAGCGGCATGTATTACTTATATTGTATATTTTGAGAAATTCTTATACTATTAATATAACAGGTTTTGTTGTATTTTACGGTTTTACCACACAAACATACTTAAATATACTAGGACAGACGTGTAGCAGACAAAAAGTTTTATTAATATGTATGTTTTTTCGATTGATGAGATAATTTTACATCGATTTAAAAACTGCTGCAGCACACAAAATACTTCCCATAGGGGATGAACACGATCACGCTCTGTTCGCCCACCCTATATAATATTAAATGCTTAGTATTGCAAATAGGCCTGTGGCGGAGTGTCCCGCCCCTATATATATGTGCGCTATTTTTATTATTATTTGTATTATTATTGTTTGCAGCGCGGACGAAAGCTGCCACCATTATTTGTTATTGTTTTTGATTATTAAAACCTTGTGAGGATGCATGACTGATCAGCTACTGATTATTTAACTAGCTGACAGTCACGCATCCTTATTAAACTCGTGCAGACTATGGCCGGGGGTAATAAGATAATTAACAGCTAGTTAACCCCTCGGCCAGAATATAAAAGCCTGCACCTGTCTGCGCTCGGGGGGTAGAGTGTATAGTTCTATATGCATACATATGTATATGTAACAGTTCAGGTCCACACATTTTTCTTGTATAGCACAATTTAGAGTTCAGAATAATCTTGATCAGGGTTCGACATTAACGAGTCGGTAGAGATCACAGTTTGGCAGGTAGTTATGAAGCACCACAGGCCCAACTGGGCTGGTAACATTTTAACAGTTCTATATATATATATATAGTATAGTGCACATGGCTTACGTTTCATGAACCCAGAAAAATGGGCCAGTGTGCCAAAAAGCTGAAAAAACGAATTTACAAACTCAGTTTTTAAAACCTACACCCCCCCCCCCCCCCCCCCCGATAACGTCATAATTGAACTAATCTGCACTTCCTGCCACACGTCATATTTGTTGTACACAGTCACAATCTGAGACTTAGAGCTGCGTCCCAAACCGCATCCTTGCTCACTCGTTACCTGTCCTTGAGGGGTGGAAGTACTATGTTCGCCATCTTAAGGGTTGTCCCAATTCCTTAGGGAACGAGTGAAGGGAGCTTTATGTGCCCTTCACTGCACCCTTCGTACAAAACAGTTGACAAGTGGGAACAATTTGCAAATATGGCAGAGGTGGCTGCACATGAATTTAATGTAAATGTAGTTTGCTAGGAAATTGTAGATATTAAGTTATTTAACAAGCAACTTATTTGTGAAATGTATGTTGTATTGAGTCGCTTAGGTAATAAAATTAATCTTTTAAAATCATTAGAAAGTACAGCGAAAAATCTTTTCAGTACATATCGATTGCTGGAATTAATTATCTATCAATTAATTAATTAATGAACTAGATAGGTAGCTACAAAACTGGGAGATGATATAAGCAAGCAATATATTTCCAGCTGCACCAGTATAAGCCAAAAGTAAGTCGTTAAAATCAACAATGATAAGGAAAGAAATTATTTTAATTTAAATTTGGGTCGAAAGTTGGGTCGAAGAAAGACTTCATTCTCTTCATGATGACAGTGAAACAAATGTCAGTTTCCCAGACTTGCAGATAAAACAGCTTTTCTGTTGTGAATTCAACATTTAGTTTACATCAAATCCAGTCTCACAGTAATGGTCCAAGATAGTGCCACGTGGAACCTGGACAATGGGATCGAATTGTCAACCTTTTTGATTTGGGATACTATGTGTTCAGGTCAGAAATGTCATTCACAATCTTTCCAGGACTTGTTGGTATCAGCAGTAAGATTGGTGCTGACTTGGGAGAAGGCTAAACAAGCGACAACCCCCTGAGAAGGATTATTTTTATTATGATTATTGTTTTAATAGTGTTTATTATTAGGATTAGTATAAATCAGTTAACCTTTTAGCATTGCTGTGACCATATGCTAACAGCTCAGTTGCTGGTTTGCTTGTGAAAAAATGAGTATCATTTGTACACATACATTTTAAAATCTTGAATACAGTATTTTCATTTTCTGACAAGTACGCCAATGTGTGCATGTTAAATGGCTGAAATAATGCAATAACATATATTGAAAGGCTTCGCTTAGCCACTTTTTTGTTTTCTTTTGAGAGACGTGGGCTCTCTTCGGTTACTGTACACAATATATATATATATATATATATATATATATATATATATATATATATATATACAGTACTGTGCAAAAGTTTTAGGCAGGTGTGAAAAAATGCTGTAAAGTAAGAATGCTTTCAAAAATAGACATGTTAATAGATTATATTTATCAATTAACTAAATGCAAAGTGAGTGAACAGAAGAAAAATCTAAATCAAATCCATATTTGGTGTGACCACCCTTTGCCTTCAAAACAGCATCAATTCTTCTAGGTACTCTTGCACAAAGTCAGGGATTTTGTAGGCATATAGTCAGGTGTATGATTAAACAATTATGCCAAACAGGTGCTAATGATCATCAATTCAATATGTAGGTTGAAACACAATCATTAACTGAAACAGAAACAGCTGTGTAGGAGGAATAAAACTGGGCGAGGAACAGCCAAACTCAGCTAACAAGGTGAGGTTGCTGAAGACAGTTTACTGTCAAAAGTCATACACCATGGCAAGACTAAGCACAGCAACAAGACACAAGGTAGTTACACTGCATCAGCAAGGTCTCTCCCAGGCAGAAATTTCAAGGCACACAGGGGTTTCCAGATGTGCTGTCCAAGCTCTTTTGTAGAAGCACAAAGAAACGGGCAACGTTGAGGACCGTAGACGCAGTGGTCGGCCAAGGAAACTTACTGCAGCAGATGAAAGACACATCATGCTTACTTCCCTTCGCAATTGGAAGATGTCCAGCAGTGCCATCAGCTCAGAATTGGCAGAAAACAGTGGGACCCTGGTACACCCATCTAGTGTCCGGAGAAGTCTGGTCAGAAGTGGCCTTCATGGAAGACTTGCGGCCAAAAAGCCATACCTCCGACGTGGAAACAAGGCCAAGCGACTCAACTATGCATGAAAACACAGGAACTGTGCAGAAAAATGGCAGCAGGTGCTCTGGACTGATGAGTCAAAATCTGAAATATTTGTCTGTAGCAAAGGCAGTTTGTTCGCCGAAGGGCTGTAGAGCGGTACACGAATGAGTGTCTGCAGGCAACAGTGAAGAATGGTGGAGGTTCCTTGCAAGTTTGGGGCTGCATTTCTGCAAATGGAGTTGGGGATTTGGTCAGAATTAATGGTCTCCTCAATGCTGAGAAGTACAGGCAGATACTTATCCATCATGCAATACCATCAGGGAGGCATCTGATTGGCCCCAAATTTATTCTGCAGCATGACAACGACCCCAAACATACAGCGAAAGTCATTAAGAACTATCTTCAGCGTAAAGAAGAACAAGGAGTCCTGGAAGTGATGGTATGTCCCCCACAGAGCCCTGATCTCAACATCATCGAGTCTGTCTGGGATTACATGAAGAGAGAGAAGCAACTGAGGCTGCCTAAATCCACAGAAGAACTGTGGTTAGTTCTCCAAGATGTTTGGGCCAGCCTACCTGCTGAGTTCCTTCAAAAACTGTGTGCAGGTGTACCTAGAAGAATTGATGCTGTTTTGAAGGCAAAGGGTGGTCACACCAAATATTGATTTGATGTAGATTTTTCTTCTGTTCACTCACTTTGCATTTTGTTAATTGATAAATAACATGTCTATTTTTGAAAGCATTCTTACTTTACAGCATTTTTTCACACCTACCTAAAACTTTTGCACAGTACTGTATATATTGTAAAAGATTGCACCACTCTCGGGTTCGTTGCCCCTTTAAAAATAGACCCCACACGACAGAAAATGGATTTTTAAGCGCTGGTGCGCTATGTTTAATAAACAAAAAATAAACAAAATACAAAACAAACACCTAGCTCTGTACGAGCACTAACTAACACCCAGGAACTCCCTGACTAACACGGGACAGCTACGCTGTTTCCCCGTCCTCACAAAACACACTGGTTTAAAACAGCACTTTACCTCACGACTGCCAGGAAGCAGAGCACCCCTTTCTGCCTCCTTCTCCTCAGCAGCCTCGAGCAGACTGCCTGCTCTCCTTTTAAACTCCACACCTGGGTCTAATTCCCCAATAACGCCCAGGTGCGGATGATCATTAATAAAACAATTAAACAATTAAATTTAAACAATAAACCAAAAAGTGCATTCTCACATGTTTCTTTTGCAGGGAGGTTTTAACCCCCTCCCTGCTGTCTCTCACAACCCGCTATCTTACAATATATATATATATATATTTACTGTAATGTAGCCTCTCTGTCGTTGGCTCATTTGCCCCTTAAAACACAGACCCAGACCCAGAACTTTGATTTTAAGCGCTTCTGTGCACTTTTAATTCACAACATAAAACAAACAAACCAAACAAAAGCCTAGCTCAAACATAGAGCCTACCTTCACTTTAACAGGTCCCTGACTAACACACAGGACGACTAAGCCGTTTACCTGTCAACAAACAGTTTACCTTTCTTTATTTTTTACACAGCCAGTCTCTTCTTACACCAGCTCCCTGGTGATCTCCCCTCTAATGGAGCTGGAAGCTCTCTTTTATAGTATGTGGCTTTTCCCAATTAACACCAATTACCTTGTTTGGGAACAGCCACATATATATATATATATATATATATATATATATATATATATATATATATATATATATATAAAATATAGGGCCAGTTATAACACTACCTCAATGGCCGAAGGGGCCCTGTTTAGCAGTATTTTGCATTTTAAGTAGGACGACCGGTTTAGCGAGACGCTTTAATGGGAACCGATTTTCCTCTATTAAAAATGTGCAAGTCGGGGCTCCCGAGTGGCGCATCCAGTAAAGGCACGCCGTGTGGAGTGCAGGATGCGCCCTATAGCCTGGATGTTGCCAGTTCGAGTCCAGGCTATTCCATGACCGACCGTGGACGGGAGTTCCAAGGGGGCGACGCACAATTGGCTGAGCGCCGCCCGGGGGGGCGAAGGTTTAGGTCGGCCAGGGTGTCCTCGGTTCACAGCACACCAGCGACCACTGTAGTCTGGACTACTTTTCTGACAGTGTAGGTGAGGTTGTTTTAAAGCATCTTACATATTTAAGTGTTACCAGGGTTGACAGCCAGTCCCTGTTTAACAAAACTGTAGAGCTCTTTGGAGAAAAACAAATTCTGTGGGAGAACCTTGTGTCAGTGTTAATGGACTCCTACCATGTCATGCCTGGATCTGAGAGCAGTTTAGAAACTGCTACCAAGCAATTCTGCTGCCATTTCAAAGATGGTTGGAAGCGCTAAACTCTGACATTTTCAATGACTTGAAATGGTCAACAGATATGAGAGAAGCACTGGAAGAAGTATGTCTGGTTCTAGGAATGAAGTTCACTATGCCAGGGAGTATAGTGCCCCACAGATGGCTGTCATGCTATGATGTTACTATTGGCAATTTTAAATTGATGTCAGCTCTCACAGTCTTCAACTGTGCATTTCTTTCTCACTCTCAGAAGGCTTCCTTCCACAGCCACAGCAAAAAATCAATATACTTTCAGAAAAACTTGAGTCCCCAAGCTAGAGAGAGACATCTCAAAGTCTTTCAGAATCAACATTGAAGCATACTCTGCAATACAGACAGTGAAGTATGCCTTGAGGGCAGAAAACAAAACGTCTTTTCGGTATTTTGTGCGCAAAGACATTCTGCATGACCCAGTTAACCGAACACTGTGTAGAAACCTAAAGGATGCTCATAAAAGACACAAGGAAGATCAGGATACAAAGAGGAGATAGAAAGAATTGGCAGTACAAACAGAAAAACATCTTAGCAAACAAAAGGTAAAGATGATGATTAATCTTGTAGAAAAAGCAGCCAGACGTATCCACAGGAGGAAGCTAAAAAAAAAACTATTAATATAACAGGTTTTGTTGTATTTTACGGTTTTACCACACAAACATACTTAAATATACTAGGACAGACGTGTAGCAGACAAAAAGTTTTATTAATATGTATGTTTTTTCGATTGATGAGATAATTTTACATCGATTTAAAAACTGCTGCAGCACACAAAATACTTCCCATAGGGGATGAACACGATCACGCTCTGTTCGCCCACCCTATATAATATTAAATGCTTAGTATTGCAAATAGGCCTGTGGCGGAGTGTCCCGCCCCTATATATATGTGCGCTATTTTTATTATTATTTGTATTATTATTGTTTGCAGCGCGGACGAAAGCTGCCACCATTATTTGTTATTGTTTTTGATTATTAAAACCTTGTGAGGATGCGTGACTGATCAGCTACTGATTATTTAACTAGCTGACAGTCACGCATCCTTATTAAACTCGTGCAGACTATGGCCGGGGGTAATAAGATAATTAACAGCTAGTTAACCCCTCGGCCAGAATATAAAAGCCTGCACCTGTCTGCGCTCGGGGGGTAGAGTGTATAGTTCTATATGCATACATATGTATATGTAACAGTTCAGGTCCACACATTTTTCTTGTATAGCACAATTTAGAGTTCAGAATAATCTTGATCAGGGTTCGACATTAACGAGTCGGTAGAGATCACAGTTTGGCAGGTAGTTATGAAGCACCACAGGCCCAACTGGGCTGGTAACATTTTAACAGTTCTATATATATATATATAGTATAGTGCACATGGCTTACGTTTCATGAACCCAGAAAAATGGGCCAGTGTGCCAAAAAGCTGAAAAAACGAATTTACAAACTCAGTTTTTAAAACCTACACCCCCCCCCCCCCCCCCGATAACGTCATAATTGAACTAATCTGCACTTCCTGCCACACGTCATATTTGTTGTACACAGTCACAATCTGAGACTTAGAGCTGCGTCCCAAACCGCATCCTTGCTCACTCGTTACCTGTCCTTGAGGGGTGGAAGTACTATGTTCGCCATCTTAAGGGTTGTCCCAATTCCTTAGGGAACGAGTGAAGGGAGCTTTATGTGCCCTTCACTGCACCCTTCGTACAAAACAGTTGACAAGTGGGAACAATTTGCAAATATGGCAGAGGTGGCTGCACATGAATTTAATGTAAATGTAGTTTGCTAGGAAATTGTAGATATTAAGTTATTTAACAAGCAACTTATTTGTGAAATGTATGTTGTATTGAGTCGCTTAGGTAATAAAATTAATCTTTTAAAATCATTAGAAAGTACAGCGAAAAATCTTTTCAGTACATATCGATTGCTGGAATTAATTATCTATCAATTAATTAATTAATGAACTAGATAGGTAGCTACAAAACTGGGAGATGATATAAGCAAGCAATATATTTCCAGCTGCACCAGTATAAGCCAAAAGTAAGTCGTTAAAATCAACAATGATAAGGAAAGAAATTATTTTAATTTAAATTTGGGTCGAAAGTTGGGTCGAAGAAAGACTTCATTCTCTTCATGATGACAGTGAAACAAATGTCAGTTTCCCAGACTTGCAGATAAAACAGCTTTTCTGTTGTGAATTCAACATTTAGTTTACATCAAATCCAGTCTCACAGTAATGGTCCAAGATAGTGCCACGTGGAACCTGGACAATGGGATCGAATTGTCAACCTTTTTGATTTGGGATACTATGTGTTCAGGTCAGAAATGTCATTCACAATCTTTCCAGGACTTGTTGGTATCAGCAGTAAGATTGGTGCTGACTTGGGAGAAGGCTAAACAAGCGACAACCCCCTGAGAAGGATTATTTTTATTATGATTATTGTTTTAATAGTGTTTATTATTAGGATTAGTATAAATCAGTTAACCTTTTAGCATTGCTGTGACCATATGCTAACAGCTCAGTTGCTGGTTTGCTTGTGAAAAAATGAGTATCATTTGTACACATACATTTTAAAATCTTGAATACAGTATTTTCATTTTCTGACAAGTACGCCAATGTGTGCATGTTAAATGGCTGAAATAATGCAATAACATATATTGAAAGGCTTCGCTTAGCCACTTTTTTGTTTTCTTTTGAGAGACGTGGGCTCTCTTCGGTTACTGTACACAATATATATATATATATATATATATATATATATATATACAGTACTGTGCAAAAGTTTTAGGCAGGTGTGAAAAAATGCTGTAAAGTAAGAATGCTTTCAAAAATAGACATGTTAATAGATTATATTTATCAATTAACTAAATGCAAAGTGAGTGAACAGAAGAAAAATCTAAATCAAATCCATATTTGGTGTGACCACCCTTTGCCTTCAAAACAGCATCAATTCTTCTAGGTACTCTTGCACAAAGTCAGGGATTTTGTAGGCATATAGTCAGGTGTATGATTAAACAATTATGCCAAACAGGTGCTAATGATCATCAATTCAATATGTAGGTTGAAACACAATCATTAACTGAAACAGAAACAGCTGTGTAGGAGGAATAAAACTGGGCGAGGAACAGCCAAACTCAGCTAACAAGGTGAGGTTGCTGAAGACAGTTTACTGTCAAAAGTCATACACCATGGCAAGACTAAGCACAGCAACAAGACACAAGGTAGTTACACTGCATCAGCAAGGTCTCTCCCAGGCAGAAATTTCAAGGCACACAGGGGTTTCCAGATGTGCTGACCAAGCTCTTTTGTAGAAGCACAAAGAAACGGGCAACGTTGAGGACCGTAGACGCAGTGGTCGGCCAAGGAAACTTACTGCAGCAGATGAAAGACACATCATGCTTACTTCCCTTCGCAATCGGAAGATGTCCAGCAGTGCCATCAGCTCAGAATTGGCAGAAAACAGTGGGACCCTGGTACACCCATCTAGTGTCCGGAGAAGTCTGGTCAGAAGTGGCCTTCATGGAAGACTTGCGGCCAAAAAGCCATACCTCCGACGTGGAAACAAGGCCAAGCGACTCAACTATGCATGAAAACACAGGAACTGTGCAGAAAAATGGCAGCAGGTGCTCTGGACTGATGAGTCAAAATCTGAAATATTTGTCTGTAGCAAAGGCAGTTTGTTCGCCGAAGGGCTGTAGAGCGGTACACGAATGAGTGTCTGCAGGCAACAGTGAAGAATGGTGGAGGTTCCTTGCAAGTTTGGGGCTGCATTTCTGCAAATGGAGTTGGGGATTTGGTCAGAATTAATGGTCTCCTCAATGCTGAGAAGTACAGGCAGATACTTATCCATCATGCAATACCATCAGGGAGGCATCTGATTGGCCCCAAATTTATTCTGCAGCATGACAACGACCCCAAACATACAGCGAAAGTCATTAAGAACTATCTTCAGCGTAAAGAAGAACAAGGAGTCCTGGAAGTGATGGTATGTCCCCCACAGAGCCCTGATCTCAACATCATCGAGTCTGTCTGGGATTACATGAAGAGAGAGAAGCAACTGAGGCTGCCTAAATCCACAGAAGAACTGTGGTTAGTTCTCCAAGATGTTTGGGCCAGCCTACCTGCTGAGTTCCTTCAAAAACTGTGTGCAGGTGTACCTAGAAGAATTGATGCTGTTTTGAAGGCAAAGGGTGGTCACACCAAATATTGATTTGATGTAGATTTTTCTTCTGTTCACTCACTTTGCATTTTGTTAATTGATAAATAACATGTCTATTTTTGAAAGCATTCTTACTTTACAGCATTTTTTCACACCTACCTAAAACTTTTGCACAGTACTGTATATATTGTAAAAGATTGCACCACTCTCGGGTTCGTTGCCCCTTTAAAAATAGACCCCACACGACAGAAAATGGATTTTTAAGCGCTGGTGCGCTATGTTTAATAAACAAAAAATAAACAAAATACAAAACAAACACCTAGCTCTGTACGAGCACTAACTAACACCCAGGAACTCCCTGACTAACACGGGACAGCTACGCTGTTTCCCCGTCCTCACAAAACACACTGGTTTAAAACAGCACTTTACCTCACGACTGCCAGGAAGCAGAGCACCCCTTTCTGCCTCCTTCTCCTCAGCAGCCTCGAGCAGACTGCCTGCTCTCCTTTTAAACTCCACACCTGGGTCTAATTCCCCAATAACGCCCAGGTGCGGATGATCATTAATAAAACAATTAAACAATTAAATTTAAACAATAAACCAAAAAGTGCATTCTCACATGTTTCTTTTGCAGGGAGGTTTTAACCCCCTCCCTGCTGTCTCTCACAACCCGCTATCTTACAATATATATATATATATATATTTACTGTAATGTAGCCTCTCTGTCGTTGGCTCATTTGCCCCTTAAAACACAGACCCAGACCCAGAACTTTGATTTTAAGCGCTTCTGTGCACTTTTAATTCACAACATAAAACAAACAAACCAAACAAAAGCCTAGCTCAAACATAGAGCCTACCTTCACTTTAACAGGTCCCTGACTAACACACAGGACGACTAAGCCGTTTACCTGTCAACAAACAGTTTACCTTTCTTTATTTTTTACACAGCCAGTCTCTTCTTACACCAGCTCCCTGGTGATCTCCCCTCTAATGGAGCTGGAAGCTCTCTTTTATAGTATGTGGCTTTTCCCAATTAACACCAATTACCTTGTTTGGGAACAGCCACATATATATATATATATATATATATATATATATATATATATATATATATATATATAAAATATAGGGCCAGTTATAACACTACCTCAATGGCCGAAGGGGCCCTGTTTAGCAGTATTTTGCATTTTAAGTAGGACGACCGGTTTAGCGAGACGCTTTAATGGGAACCGATTTTCCTCTATTAAAAATGTGCAAGTCGGGGCTCCCGAGTGGCGCATCCAGTAAAGGCACGCCGTGTGGAGTGCAGGATGCGCCCTATAGCCTGGATGTTGCCAGTTCGAGTCCAGGCTATTCCATGACCGACCGTGGACGGGAGTTCCAAGGGGGCGACGCACAATTGGCTGAGCGCCGCCCGGGGGGGCGAAGGTTTAGGTCGGCCAGGGTGTCCTCGGTTCACAGCACACCAGCGACCACTGTAGTCTGGACTACTTTTCTGACAGTGTAGGTGAGGTTGTTTTAAAGCATCTTACATATTTAAGTGTTACCAGGGTTGACAGCCAGTCCCTGTTTAACAAAACTGTAGAGCTCTTTGGAGAAAAACAAATTCTGTGGGAGAACCTTGTGTCAGTGTTAATGGACTCCTACCATGTCATGCCTGGATCTGAGAGCAGTTTAGAAACTGCTACCAAGCAATTCTGCTGCCATTTCAAAGATGGTTGGAAGCGCTAAACTCTGACATTTTCAATGACTTGAAATGGTCAACAGATATGAGAGAAGCACTGGAAGAAGTATGTCTGGTTCTAGGAATGAAGTTCACTATGCCAGGGAGTATAGTGCCCCACAGATGGCTGTCATGCTATGATGTTACTATTGGCAATTTTAAATTGATGTCAGCTCTCACAGTCTTCAACTGTGCATTTCTTTCTCACTCTCAGAAGGCTTCCTTCCACAGCCACAGCAAAAAATCAATATACTTTCAGAAAAACTTGAGTCCCCAAGCTAGAGAGAGACATCTCAAAGTCTTTCAGAATCAACATTGAAGCATACTCTGCAATACAGACAGTGAAGTATGCCTTGAGGGCAGAAAACAAAACGTCTTTTCGGTATTTTGTGCGCAAAGACATTCTGCATGACCCAGTTAACCGAACACTGTGTAGAAACCTAAAGGATGCTCATAAAAGACACAAGGAAGATCAGGATACAAAGAGGAGATAGAAAGAATTGGCAGTACAAACAGAAAAACATCTTAGCAAACAAAAGGTAAAGATGATGATTAATCTTGTAGAAAAAGCAGCCAGACGTATCCACAGGAGGAAGCTAAAAAAAAAACAGGGAAAGGAAGGTGCCACAACAATAGAAATTAACAAGAACAACTGAAAGTGTACAAAGTTGTTTTTTGACCTTTAACAATTAAAAGGGAGTGACTTTCTGATGTAAACAAGTTGCATTTGAGATCCAAACAAACAAGAATATTAAAAGAAAAGACATGCTGTACAACATTTGTTTCAGCCCTTGTTCAGGTAAGACAAAACAGATTTCACTTGAAACTAAATATATATTTTACCTCAACTTTATTTGCTTGGATACTTACATCAAGTTTCACAGACCCTATTTTACTGTCCTGGCTTGTCTAAAAAAACAAACAAACAAACATTCACCTAATTTTGCTTGGCAGGTGCTGTTTTGTTCACTCTGAGGTATTGGCATCTCTGGGTTTGTGAAACCAGCAGTTAAAGTTCACTTATTATTTGGTATACATTCTAATTTCAGGTGTAATCTGAATCTTAACTTCATTCAATTTGGGATCCTGAGCAAAACATCCAACACAGCAGTGGATCCCAGAATCCTGCCACTTTTCAGCTTTTTTTTTACTTCTCCTCACTTTCATCTCTGAATAATAGTGTAGCAAACCAGCTATTCCAAGACTGGAGACATAAATTACCGTTGAATAGCCAACAGAGTCGAACTCAGGCACAAAATAAAAGAGGGGAAAACAGAAAACAAATCTCAGGCACTGTAATTCTCTACTGCTCCACAGAGTATCGTAAGCTCCCGCTGCATTCTAAAAGTAATCTCTGAGCTGCTAAAACCACCCCATTTTATAGCCCAGCATTTGTATAAACTTGCAACATTTTAAACAATGCAACCAATCATAACTCCCCTTCCAACACCACCTCCAAGTCTCGTGCTGTAACAGGTGTCCCTCACGTGTACCAAGCAGGCTGCAAAAATGGTTTCACAAACATAATCCTGAAGGAAAACAAACAGTAACACAGAACAGTTTCGTAGCGTGCGACGCAACAATAGTTTTATATGCATTTTAATATAGCAGTTAAAAAGACTGCTATGGTAGTTCTGTGTATATACAATATGTATGTCCGGTAATTCTAGTGTTATTGTTTTGTTCAGGGAGCAGATGCAGGGACTTCCCTCTAGTTAATTAAGTCAATCTATCAATTAACCTCCCTATTTAAGCCCTGGGTCGAACACTCTTTCTCTGTTTGTTTTGCGTTTTCCACCTTCCTTCCCTCCTCCAAACGCAGCACCACCTCTGCAACGGTCTCCCTCTGGGAGCAAGTGACGTCACTTCCCAACCTTGTGCCCAGCCGAGCTGGCCTCATCCTCCGAGAGGATGGTTCTCTGAGAGCCAGAGGGGATCCCCGGCCAAATCTTAACAATCTTTCTGTTATTCCAGGTTCCCCCTGGGGGGCAGCATACATGCTCCCCAGCCATGGAGGCTGATCGGTTGGGTCTCACCTCCCAGAGGGCGGTTCTCCCTGAGCCAGGTAGCACCATGCACATTTCTCAAATCTCCGTTTTCTATCACTTGTTCCCCTTGGGGCCAGCATACATGCTCTCCAGCCTTGGAGCCCGATCGGTTTGGTATCACATCTGAGAGGGGTCTGTCCTCTAAGAGGGTGGCTGATGTTGATTTAAAAAGTGAGTTCCGATGTTTCTTAAGAAAATACAGAAAGCCCTTTTCTTAAATTAATAATAGGTTTATTATAATGCATTCAGAGAATCATGTCCCAAGCACAGAACAGACAGATTCAAAGTTATTACCACTTTACAAGATGTTAAATACCCCTTAACACAGGGCGGTTCCCTTCTCCTGTTTCTGGTACGTAACCAATGGTAAAGCGACCTGTTAATGGGTGTTGGTATTTTTACCTGCCCTCCCCCACCCCCCCACCTAGCCAAAGCCTGAATTTCAAAGGGTCCATTGACATTCAAAGTAACCAGATCTTATCCTGTTTCCCCAGACAGACAGGGTGTTGGAGGTGTGTGAGATTACAGGGGGAGAGATAGTTAAGGATTTATGATTTATTCCTTCTTACTATAACAAGAGAATTGTAAAATGGTTAAGAAAATCCGCCCATGTTGTTGTATTATCTGAGTGAGATACTTAAACATGAAGGAACAAAAAGGTTCAGGTTTCTTAATGGACACACATACACAGAAATGAAAGTAGTGTGTGTACCCCAATTGAGATGTGTTCAAAAGATGTGACTAAATGTCATGTGCTGATGTAGCCTTGAAAATGGCTTGCCAACAAGAAATTACCATTTATGTTAACCAGCTATTGTTGTGTTTATTACCTTGGGTGTGTTTTTTCCGTCAGCTGCCAACAGTTGTTTGTTGGAGAAGGTGCCATTGGCTAATTTAACCATCTTCTCAAGAATATGCAACTTCAGATGACCACTTGCTCCCACTTCCGCTGCTAATCCTTATGAACTAACAGCATATAGGAGATTTGTGAATTCACTCAAGTGCATGGAATGTGTGCTGTAAACAGACAGATCATTTAAGCAGAATAATATCTGCTCTCTTCCATGTTACAATAGTGGCTCTCCCTGAGCCAGGGGGAACCCTGTATTCTTTATTATTATTATTATTATTATTATTATTATTATTATTATTTAATTATTTAGCAGACAGTTTTATCCAAAGCGACTTACAGAAATTAAACAAAATATTACAGTCAATATTACAGATTGCAAAATATTATACACTATTACAGGTAATTAAAATGCAAAACAAGCACATACAAGTAGATACAATATATACAAAATAAATATAAATAAAGGAAAATACAAAAAAGTTTATAAATAGGAATTTACAAATAAAGGTTGAATACATGGGTTTTGAGAAGACGACAGAAAGCAGTAACAGATTGAACAGTTCTGAGGATAACCGGTAGCTGGTTCAATGAAATAAGAACAAGAAAGTTTACAACCGAGAGGAGGCCATTTGGCCCATCTTGCTTGTTTGGTTGTTAGTAGCTTATTGATCCCAAAATCTCATCAAGCAGCTTCTTGAAGGATCCCAGGGTGTCAGCTTCAACAACATTATTGGGGAGTTGGTTCCAGACCCTCACAATTATTATTATGATTTGTTTATTTCAAGAAAGTTTACAACCGAGAGGAGGCCATTTGGCCCATCTTGCTTGTTTGGTTGTTAGTAGCTTATTGATCCCAAAATCTCATCAAGCAGCTTCTTGAAGGATCCCAGGGTGTCAGCTTCAACAACATTATTGGGGAGTTGGTTCCAGACCCTCACAATTATTATTATGATTTGTTTATTTAGCAGACACCTTTATCCAAGGCGACTTACAGAGACTAGGGTGTGTGAACTATGCATCAGCTGCAGAGTCACTTACAACTACGTCACACCCGAAAGACGGAGCACAAGGAGGTTAAGTGACTTGCTCAGGGTCACACAATGAGTCAGTGGCTGAGATGGGATTTGAACCAGGGACCTCCTGGTTATAAGCCTGTTTCTTTAACCACTGGACCACACAGCCTCCTGTGTAAAAATTCTCTGTGTAAAAAAGTGCCTCCTATTTTCTGTTCTGAATGCCCCTTTATCTAATCTCCATTTGTGACCCCTGGTCCTTGTTTCTTTTTTCAGGTTGAAAAAGTCCCCTGGGTCGACAATGTCAATACCTTTTAGAATTTAGAATTTGTTCAAGACTGAATAGAATAAATTCTTTTAGCCTGTCTGCATACGACATGCCTTTTAAACCCAGGATAATTCTGGTCGCTCTTCTTTGCACTCTTTCTAGAACAGCAATATCCTTTTTGTAACAAGGTGATCTGAATTGACCACAGTATTCTAGATGAGGTCTTACTAATGCATTGCAAGTTTTAACATTACATACCTTTCAACACTTTTCACAATATATCTGACCATCTTGTTGGCCTTTTTATAGCTTCCCCTCATTGTCTAGGTGAAGACATTTCTGAGTCAACATAAACTCCTAGGTCTTTTTCATGGATTCCATCTTCAATTTCAGTATCTCCCATATGATATTTATAATGCACATTTTTATTGCCTGCATGCAGTACCTTATACTTTTCTATATTAAATGTCACTTGCCATGTGTCTGCCCAGTTCTGAATGTTGTCTAGATCATTTTGAATGACCTTTGTTGCTGCAACAGTGTTTGCCACGCCTCCTATTTTTGCGTTGTCTGCAAATTTAACAAGTTTGCTTACTATACCAGAATCTAAATCATTAATGTAGCTTAGGAATAGCAGAGGACCTAATACTGATTCCTGTGGTACACCACTGGTTACCTTGCTCCATTTTGAGGTTCTCCTCTAATCAGTACTTCCTGTTTTCTACATGTTAACTAATCTTTTCTACATGTAAATTAATCTTTTTTGCAGGACTTTGTCAAAAGCTTTCTGAAAATCTAAATGAACCATGTCATATGCTTTGCAATTATCCATTGTCGATGTTGCATCCTCAAAAAAATGAAGCAGGTTAGTTAGACACGATCTCCCTTTCCTAAACCCATAAAATACGCTTTTAAAAAATCAAGAATAAGGACATTTGCAAATCATGACCCCGAGAGATTTTCTTCTACGGTGCAAATACAGATTTGCTGAGTGCTGCCGACTTTGAGACAGACATTCTTGACCGTCACACGGTTCAGTTTGTGTAAGGTACACAAATTGAGCACCTTGTTGTTGAAACAAGAGCCTATAGTAGTGCGTCTCTTAAACCAGCAGCTGAAAACCAGATGCTAACCTATGCTGTCCTGAACTACAAGAAAGTCAAGTTGACACTGACAAGCTTATGAAGCAGGACAGCCAATGCGCTGACATCCTAGTGGGCATCTACGGTCTTCTAGAAGCTCGCTGGACATGGTGGCACTAAATGGTTTTGAAATATCATGGGTTCCTTTCAAACAGCTTTCAATCATGTTATCTATGCAGTTAATTGCAATATGTATAATAATGAGCACCGCGAGGTTATATTGGATGTGTTCACCTTTTAATTTAGACATAACAAATGATATCACATTCCTATTTTACATATCCAATGTTGCCTACTACTAAAAGCTAATTAGGGACAATAGGTTATAAAAGCAGACTCAAATGCATATTACTATTATATTTCATAGCTAACCAAGGCTTTTTTGTTTTACTTTGCAGGGCAGAGATCCTCGTTCCCCATCTCTATAAAGGATACAAACCAAAGAAACAGTGTCAGTAGACTTCAGTCTATCTACCCACCCATAGGCTGCAGGACGCTTGGAAAATCTTTGTCTGGCCCAACTTGTTTTAATATGCAGTTCCACCACCATGGAAATGTATTCCCCACAATCCATTCAGTGGACAGCCCAGTCAAACCAAGGATAGTAACTGTGGTGAAGCCAGGAGGGAGGAGACACCTAAGAAAGATAACAATACTTCTCAACAGACGTTCTGTACAGACCTTTGAGCAGCTCATTGTAGACATATCAGAAGCTCTGGGTTTTCCTCGATGGAAGAATGACCGTGTGAAAAAACTATTCAGCCTCAAAGGCAGAGAAATCCGTAGCGTGTCAGATTTCTTCCGTGCCGATGATGTCTTCGTTGCAGCTGGAAGGGAAAAGCTGACTCTGAAGGAAGTTCAGGAGGTTTTGGAGGAGCTCTATCCTGATAGTCCGTATTCCCAGAGCCTAATTCAAAAAGACTGGGAGCGTTCCCAGAAGCCCAAGCCTTATGATAAGGGCTCCAAGGCAGACAGCGGCTTTGATGAGGAGTCTGAGGTTGCTAAGCAACACCTTGGTACAAACCTGGAAAGAGTCAGGGCCAAGGCCAGACAAGAGGAAAGAGTGAAAGCCAGAAAGTGGAAGAAGGAACGTTGGGAACAGGAACAGAAAGAGCTGACTGATAGGAAAAGAACGAAGGAGATTTACCCAATAAGAGATGAGATAATTGATAAAGGGGCAGCCACCTATGCTGTGGGACACTGTGAAAAGTGTAAAAGAGAACGACAGCTCAAAGTGCACTGCAATTCTACCAGGGAAAGAGGTGGGTCACCTGAAAAGGAAGTCCAAAGGAGGGGAAAAGAGCAGCCTGATGACCTGCACTCAGAAAATAAAAAACTAAGGCAAAGGGGTTCTAGAGCATCGCAGAAAAATGTCAGGGAAGGAAAAGAAGAGGGAGAGAATGTGAAATACATCAAAAAGGAACATTCCAGGAGGGCTAAAGAACACGAAGAACACAAGGTAGAAAGGAAGAAGGTACAAAAAGAAGAAAATCCAGAGGTGCAAAAGGAACCAAAAAGAGCAATTCATGAATCTGTGGAGGGAGTAGAAGAGCCTCAGAAACAGGATGACCACAGTCACGTAGAAAAGCAAAACTCTGGAGCAGAGACAAGAAAGGAAATACCCTCTCAAAAAGAAAACCCTGAAAAAAGCAATGAAAAGAAAGAACTTCATGAAAAGATGGAAAAAGTAGAGCAAGGGGAAGAAGCTACTGAGAAAATAGAAAAGGAAAAAAGTTCATCAATGAGCCAGGAAGAAAATGTTAAAGATTCCACAAATATACCTGCTGTAAAGACTAGACACATAAAAACAGGAAGTGACATAGAGAGCTTTTATGAGATTGGTCGAACCATTGGGGATGGGAACTTTGCTGTTGTGAAGGAGTGCAAGCTTCGAAACACAGACGTCCTGTACGCCATGAAGATTATTGATAAAGCCAAACTGAAGGGGAAGGAGCACATGATAGAAAATGAGATCTCAATCATTAAAAGCCTCTCTCATCCAAACGTTGTGAGACTGCTGGAGGAGTATGAGACTAAGAGTGAGATCTATCTGATCATGGAGTTTGTTCACGGAGGGGACCTCTTTGATGCCATCACAGATAGTGTGAAGTTCACCGAACACAGTGCAGCTCTCATGATCATCGATCTTTGTCAGGCACTGGCTTACACTCATAGCAAAAATGTGGTGCACAGGGACCTCAAACCAGAGAACCTGCTGGTAAGTAAACATGTAATGGGTGCTTCCACAAATATTTATTTATTCGTGTAAATCTTGTATATGTTGCAGTCATGACTTGCTACTTAAGTATATGTTATATAATAAACCTCCTTTTAAGTTCTGATGGATCTGAAAAGGTATGAACATCTAGCTGAGTCTAATAAAGGTGGACATTTAGAAATATCTATGACCCTTTCTGACAATTAAGAGCTCTAACCCAAGACATTCTTATGCTCCAACTCAAAGGAATTAGTCCACATATTTCATGAAGACCAGAAGATCCAAATTGGTATATTGTTAACACTGTTACAAGTGAATCAGAAAACCAAAAGGTATCATGATTCCACAGTTATTATTTAAACTTTAAATGTATGCTCTTGGTCATTGAAGAACCTACTGAACACTTTGAAGAGGCAAGAGCATTTTTATTGTGAAACAACAGTTAATGAAAAGTAAAAAAACGGAAATGTCTTGGTTAGATAAGTATTCACCCCCCTGAGTCAATACTTGGTAGAACGACCTTTGGCAGCAATTACAGCTGTGAGTCTTTTGGGGTAAGTCTCTACCAGGTTTGCACATCTGGATCGTGCAACATTCGCCCATTCTTCTTGGCAAAATTATTCAAGCTCTGTCAAGTTGGATGGGGATTGTTGATGGACAGCAATCTTTCAGTCTTGCCACAGATTCTCAACCGGATTCAAGTCTGGGGTTTGACTGGGCCACACTAGGACATTCACTTTCTTGTTTTTAAGCCAGTCCAGTGTTACTTTGGCGGTGTGCTTGGGGTCATTGTCCTGCTGAAAGGTGAATCTCTATCCCAGTCTTAGGTCTTTTGCAGGTTTTCCTCAAGGATTTACCTGTATTTAGCTCCAACCATTTTGCCTTCTACCCTGACAAGCTTCCGAGTCCCTGCCGATGAAAAGCATCCCCATAGCATGATGCTGCCACCACCATGCTTTACAGTAGGGATGGTGTTACCTGGGTGATGTGCTGTGTTGGGTTTGCACCAGTCATAACGCTTTGCATTTAGGCCAAATAGTTCAATTTTTGTTTCATCGGACCACAGAATCTTTTGCCACATCTTTTCAGAGTCTCCCACATGCCTAGCATGGAAGATTTTAAATCAGGGCAGCAGTGTGGAGTAGTGGTTAGGGCTCTGGACTCTTGACCGGAGGGTCGTGGGTTCAATCCCAGGTGGGGGACACTGCTGCTGTATCCTTGAGCAAGGTACTTTACCTAGATTGCTCCAGTAAAAACCCAACTGTATAAATGGGTAATTGTATGTAAAAAAAATAAATAAATAAGTGATATCTGTATAATGTGAAATAATGTATAATGTGATATCTTGTAACAATTGTAAGTCGCCCTGGATAAGGGTGTCTGCTAAGAAATAAATAATATATATATATAAAACCAAACCTTATATCCATGCCTGGTGAGTAAAGAGCCCAGCTGTATTTATTTATTTGAATTTTTATAGCACTTTTTATACAGTAGTATCTCAAAGCATTGTACAGTACTGTACAGCAGAAAAATCAAACCACAATACATTTGTAAAACATGTACCACAATCATACAATTTAAATAACATATTCAAACAATATAATAAAAATAAATATACATACACACACGTATCCACAGATAAATATACTTACATATACACATCCATTAATAATAATAATAATAATAATAATAATAATAATAATAATAATAATCCACAATTTAGGAGCTTTAGAAAAAGCCCTACCTCTGATGGTGATTTTATTGACCCTAGTTTTAATCAGTAGCCCTGCATCCTGTGATCTCAGAGTGCGGTTTGGAAGATACAGGGTCAGTAACTCCTGTTAATAACTGGGTGCTAATCCATTCAGGGCTTTATAAGTTAACAACACAATCCTAAAATCAATTCTATTCTCCACAGGGAGCCAGTGCAAATAGGCCAAAACAGGAGATACAGGCCACAGGTTGCAAGTGATATGTGCACCACTACTTAAATAAAATAAGTCAGTGTAGTTTTTCACATAGTTTGGATCCAGACATTCAAAACCTATTTCCTAAGCTCCAATATACAGGTACAGAAACAAAGATTTGTAAAGTTGCTGGTAATGGAAATCTCTACTGAAAGTGCATACAATTTGCTATTGACATTAAGAAATGCATTTAAATTAAAAAAAAGGTTTCATATCACTCCATCAGGTGGAAACTATGCCTTTCCCTGTGTTGTCAGAATTGAAATGAAAAGATAAGGGCCAAATGACTTCATAGGTTCACAGAAAAGTGTATTGTAGCACTGATAGGTTTGAAAGCCTTTTATTTTGAGTAAACAATTGACAGTGTACCTTTTCCTTTTGTTTTTGTTAACATAATGCTTACAAACAGATGTATACATGTTGACCATGAAATTAAAGTAAAAAAATCATCCATGTTTTTGCTTTATCAGTCATAAGCTCTACCAAATATACAGAACACGATAGTACTGCAGCAACCCGTTGTTCCTTCTGCCCTCTTGTGGTGTGATAAAAACTGCATCTGTGTTGTTTTTTTCAGATATTCTCATTGCTTAATGCAAAAAAATAATAAGTTTTTGCCCAGATAAATGTAGTTACTGTAAGTGTACCTGGTGAAAGACACAACTTTGTTTTGCTGATAGTTTTTCTGTTTTTCATTCTGACTGAAGTTCTGTGATTTATTGAAATAAGGTTCAACATAATGTGGATGGAAGCTCCACACTAAAACTGGCAGACTTTGGTCTTGCAATGGAGGTGACTGAACCGATTTTCACAGTCTGTGGGACACCAACGTATGTGGCTCCAGAAATACTCTCTGAAAAAGGTAAGTGGTTGTGGAAATGCCCTTTAAATGAGCAGAACCAAATAGCTATTATGCATGTCACATGGAAACAGACTCAATACAACAAAGTCCACGTATTACTGGTTAACATTCTCTGAGGAAATTCCTGGAACGGATAAAAAAAATAAAGCTCTTTAGAAAAGAGAATAAACAAGGCGTTATTATTTTCTGTATAGTATCCCTTTTCCTATTGGGAGAATATTATAATCCCAATGTGTTACTCTAAAGAAACCCTTGAAGAAATGTGATTCCAAATACTGTTATCCTGCTTGAAAATGTTGATAGCAATGGCTGATTTTGTCAAACTAAGTCAAAAGTTGCACTTGACTGACTTTTTGATTAAAACCCAGGACCCTAAAGCAAGGAAAGACCTAAGCACTTGTCATATAATAGCTTTAACTAGAGGACACATTGAGAGTACTTGGAGGCAACAGTCTATCTGTATTCTGTTTATACCACAAGTATATATTTAAAATGAATATAAATACAATTTATACATTTTTATATTAAATCAATTCATTCAGGGGTTATTTTATCTGTCGGATCTTTACTTTCATTGTCAACAGACTGTGCTTCGACGTAACCATCTTTTTAGATTGAACCTTGAGTTCAGTATGTCACCTGTTGTTTCCTACAATTACCGGTGTTACTACAGGGGTTACAGGCTGGTCGGATAAGTCAGACACTAGCAGAAATCTGAAATTATTTCAGACATTTTAAAGTTGTTATAAAACATGCATCGATGACAGTATTGTTTAAACTACCGAAGCACAGCTTCATCCTGAATTTCAGCAGAAGACCACTGGACCGGAATGTGCAAAGACACATTCAAAAGTAGTCCCAGCAAGCAATGCATGTTATCCCACTTATGTTATTCAACTCATGTTACTGTATCCTACTCATGTTAGTGAGTCTATACTATACAATATAGGTGTTTTGTGTTGTTATTTTTTTCAGGTTATGGTCTGCAAGTCGACATGTGGGCCACTGGTGTGATCCTCTACATCTTGCTGTGTGGTTTCCCTCCATTTCGCAGTCTAGAGAGAGACCAGGAAGAGCTGTTTGAAATCATTCAGCTCGGGGAGTATGAGTTCCTGTCCCCCTACTGGGATAGCATCTCCGATGGTAAGTGCAGCTTTAAAATACTGCACCTCAGGTTTGTTTATGTTGAAGACAAAATACTAATTAATGCCTTTTCTGCAGCCACATTGCACAAAATATAGCCACCTTTTTTGACGCCTCTCTATGATCTGGGAATTGACGTAATTACTACATTACTAAAACAGAGAACACCCAAACCCATTTTTCTTCAATGTCAGACGGTGCCAGCCAGGCATTGAGCAAAGAAAAGAGATGGCCGTCAAGTCAAGCTATTGTCTTGTCCAGTGTGATGCTTCTTAGTTTAAATGCATTGAATTGCACTTAAATAAATGGCTACTATTATTTAGACTATACAGCTTTTTAACAGTTCAACTGTATACTGGTAGTAGAACTAATTAAGAAAGACTAAACAATGTGATATTCATGACTACCACTAAAGTATATATTTATTATGAAGGTTGTTGTGAAGCCATATCAGCACAAGGGGGCTCCAAAGTAGCAGATAGCATATTTAAAAGTGATTTAAAAGGACAATGGTCTATAAGATTTTTGCCTACAAATGACAGCCAAAAATGTAACTACCATAGGATGTAGTTGCAAACAAAAAAAAATACGTCTACTGTCACATTCTTATTCAATTTCTTTCATCTTTCCAACTTCCATAATTGTTTTGTATTATTTATTTATCTCAACAAAAGTTAATAAAGAAGTTGTTTAAAGATGGCTCACATAAAAAAAAAATAGCAACATTTAACAAGTGTTCCTATACATGATCCGATACACATGGGAAAAATAAAAATCTCGCAAATATCACCTATGGTAATTCCATTAAACGTGAAACAATTTCCTTCGGAAATATTTCAGTTTTGGAGTCATTTGATGGCAAATTTTCCATTTTATAGACCCTTGATCTTTAGCTAATTGGCAACAAGTTCTTATGACAATCCTCTGCAAAAATAGTGCAATCAAGTAAGTTAAAATTGAACATGTGCAACTTTTCATTTACCCTTTCAGGGTGGCAGTCTCCTTTTACAAAGGTCATTTTAAAGATTCATGCTCTCTCCCCAGCCATTTCTTACAGTAATCCTCACCCTGCCATGTTTCACTGCAGGTGCCAAAGACCTGATCAGCAAGCTGCTGGTGGTTGATAAGCACAAGCGGTACACTGCTCAGCAGGTCCTTCAGCACCCCTGGGTGCGATCGGGAGGCAAGATGAACAGTCACAACCTGCAGAGAGAGGTGACGATGAACATTGAGCGGCACTTCAAGACCCGCCGCAGGAGAGAGCACGCTGCCGAGCAGTAGTCATTTTTCTGATGCTTATTCCCAACTCCATCTTGATAACTATGTACTGTGTAACGCTAGGTGTATTGGTGCATACTGGGAAATGCAACACTCCAGTCTGATAATGGTTTGATTTGTTAAAGGGATATCATATATCAACATTTTCCAAATATAAAATGTCTTACCTTCTTAAAATCATATCATGTGGATTCTGTATTATCTTATCTGCTGAGATCATTATTTGCCATGCTTCCTAAGTATTCCAGCAATAATTGCTTCTCAAAAGACTCCTAAATGCTAATTGTGGAGCAGTGAGGTGGGGAAGTATATTAGCATTGCTCTTTGCACTGAAGCCTGTTTGCAAAGCATTTAGGCACTGAAACTTGTGCAACACTGATATGCTTCCCCACATCACTTCCC
Organism: Acipenser ruthenus; assembly: GCF_902713425.1. Lineage (NCBI taxonomy): Eukaryota > Metazoa > Chordata > Actinopteri > Acipenseriformes > Acipenseridae > Acipenser > Acipenser ruthenus. Next base: position 39,804,723 of record NC_081191.1, on the reverse strand, counting down.
CACACTCAGCCTTGATCAGCCTTTTCAGAAGCAATGGAATAGCTAGTTCAGAAATCATGGCAAATAATGAACTAAGCAGAAACAACAATACAGAACCATACAGACACATATAATAGGATATTAACAAAGTAAGAATTGACAGATTAGGAACATGTAAATGATATTAATTGTCTTATTCATGACTTGTTTTCAATCAACAATAAACTATTACAAGCTTGACTATAGGGGTGTGCAAAAACATCTGCTTGTACTTGGAATTGTCTTTAAGAATTATTTATTGGCAGGTATTCAATAAATCCATTCATTAATGTGATTATTTCAAAACAAGAAAAGCTGTCTTCCCTCACGTTTACAATTGTGTACTACTGAAAAGTCATTTTACGGCCTTGGTACACAAGTACAACAATAAAAATGTCAGTGCCCCGGATGAGAGGAAAATATTCTTCCATTCGCCTTTTAAAACAGTGTGGATTGCTTGGTACTCAATGGTAAATGTGAGGGAGGACAGTTTTTCTTGTTTTAAAATCAACACGTTAATAAATAGATTTATTGAATACGTTGAGGTAAAAGCTTCTTAAAAGTAATTCCGAGTACACATTTTTGCACACCCCTGCTTGACTACTACCACATACATAAAGAACAATGTAAGGGTTTAATCCATTCAGTATTGGCGGAGTTAGAATCCAAGTCAGATGAGTGTGGTGGTGTCAACACAACCAGCACACAACACAACAGTCTTGTTGTATCTGCTTGAGTGAGGCCCCGTGACTGAATGCAGGGGTTGTTCAGGTTAGGATTGAGGTGGCATCTGTCTGCACAGTTCAGGAGACTTTCCTTGACTGTTACCACTGCTCTTGACCATTGCACTTCATCCTGAGGAAAACTGAGAAAAAATCTCACTCTTCTAGGATGTTAAAGGATACCACAGAGCCATAATGCTGAGTGCTAACCTATTATCCTTGCTCTGTTTGCAATAGATTAAAAACTGGCACCCTCTAATCTCTAGGTTCCAGTTATCCACTTGCCCCATGAATTATTCCATTGCTATCCAGGGTCAGCGTAATTGAAGCCATTAAACTTAATACAATATATCACTAGTGTACTGTAAGTCCTTTACAGGGACTCGGACATAACTCGTTTTTATTCCCCTAGAAAACTTTCAAGGGAATAAAAAAAAATAAGATTTAATAAGAATGTGCAAAACAAATGCTGTATGCATGCTATACCAGTGTTTCTAAATGAAATAGAATATAAAATGTTTTTTTGGGGGGTTCTTTACTATTGTTTTAGGATAGAAATTGTATATTTTGTGAAGATAAGTTTCTCATCTTCCAGATGTGATTTTTCTAGTAAAACGAAAAATAATTCTGTTGCTTTTTATATGTTTTCTTGCATGTAAACAGCTGTAAAGTACAACTTGGAATATATATGGACTATCAGCATCACCCCTGTTGTTCCCCTGAAACACTCTGCACCCAGTGGATGTAAGAAATACCACATTTGTTAAAAAAACAAAACAAAAAAAAAACCCAAGAAGAATACATTACTTAATAGAACAGAGCATGCCCATACTACGTTTAGCTATAAGGAGCATGACCAGATAATCAGCTTGTTTTGACACTGCAATGCAAAGGGACTGAGGAATGTAACTACACACTACTTGGTATATTTGTCTCTCACTGTACAGGCACACAGGATATTTCTTTTAAATTATAAAAAAATGTTAGTTTGGATTGAATGACTAGGATGATGACAAAGGGCAACTGACTAATTGTAGTAAATACTGTAAAATATATGTACAGAGTGCTATAATGCTGTAGAAGTAAAGAGTTTAGTTGTTGTACAAATAGACATCCTGTGTATTATACACCATGTGCACAAAGCTTTATGCTTTATCTCTATGTATTAATCATATTTCTAATGTGCACCCTCCTGTATTCAATTCATTTTAGCATTACCTTGTTCTTATGTGTGTTTAATCAGTTTAAACATGTTATATACTATTGTACATTTGCACTGTCATTTTTCTCATGCTTTTTCCTCAGTTATACTATGCACTTACCGTAATTTACCATGGCTTACAGTTTTTTTTTTTTTTTTTTTTTTAAATATGCTTTATCTCACTTTACTCTTTTGTGGGGTATTTCCATAATACCATGGTAGAGGGTAATACTTGCATTATTGTAGAATTATATAATATCTATTATTTTGCAAATGTTTTGAAAACCCTTCTAAACAAACACTAAATTGTACTTTTAAACTCTAAACAATTTTTAATACAACAAAATGCTAAATACACAATTTCTAGAAATTTAACAGATACTCAAAATAAATTAAGAAAACTTTTGCATTCACACTGGGTCTGGTTCGGTCTGGTTCGTTTAGTTTGAAACAACGTATCAGTGTGCTTGCTGTTCACACTTATCTGCGAGCAAAACTGTTGCAGAGTTCAAGTTACTTATAAAATGTTATAGCTAACTTGAAATATGCAACTGTTAAGAACTGAAAACAATTAAAAAGGTGTAATTAAGCAAAATTAAGGCTGAATCTGTGATTCTAATGTAGTTCACAAAGACACTACTTGCTCTACTTGTTTCCTCAGAATATGAACTAAACTATGCTCGAAATGTTTACTTCCGAGTCAGGTTCCCTTGTATAGTTTGTTTCCTTTGTGCAAAAGGACTGAGTCCAGCAGTTGTTCACATTGACGTTTAGCAAGCGAACCAGACTTCACACCAAATGTACCGTACAGAGTGCGGACCAAACCCTCTAAACGGACCGAGTGTGAACACACCCTTAGGTATATGTAAGATTGTAAGGTTTAATTATATGTAAATTTTAGAATTCAGTTATATGTAAGTGTCACAAAGACGGCCAGAGTGGGTTGCGTCAGACCAGAGAGGAATTCAAACACAGACAGAGACGGTGATGGTGATGAGAAATGCTGAGTGCAATGGCTGCACTCAGCGTTTAATGACAAAATAAAAGGTTTAAACAGAAAACACGGGACACGGCACTTGCGCCAAAATAAATAGACAAACGAAACGAACTAAACAGTGCACAGACAGACGAACAAAACACGGTGAGCAGATACAACTAATATTATTATTCTTCTTCTTCTTCTTCTTGTTATTACTTTTACCTCTCCACACCCGTTCTCCACTCACCGAACACCAACCCTGACTGACTAAAAATGTGCCTATTTATACTGTTGTGCTGGGATTCAATTACTAATTAATTATTCACTTGAATCCCAGCACGTGAATTAATTCTGTGCAACCCCGTGCTCACATATTACATTTAACCAGCACGTGAAGTGATTTGTGCTCTCCTCGTGCCTAAATACAAATCTACACTTTTTAAATACACGTGAAACACAGACCCGTTTATATCCCGTGTACCAATCTATACACCGACATTAACACACGCAACATCCAACATACAACTTGGGTCCCAGGGCTGTGGAAGCCCCGACTTGCCTCCCTTTGGGCTGTGGACGCCCCGACTCCTCCCTGTTGGGCTGTGGACGCCCCGACTCCTCCCTGTTGGGCTGTGGACGCCCCGACTCCTCCCTGTTGGGCTGTGGACGCCCCGACTCCTCCCTGTTGGGCTGTGGACGTTCGGGCTCCCCCCACTCAGGCGTAGGACGTTCGGGCTCCTCCCACTCAGGCGTAGGACGTTCGGGCTCCTCCCACTCAGGCGTAGGACGTTCGGGCTCCTCCCACTCAGGCGTAGGACGTTCGGGCTCCTCCCACTCAGGCGTAGGACATCCGGGCTCCTCCCACTCAGGCGTAGGACATTCGGGCTCCTTCCGCTTGGGCTCCTCCCATTTGGGCTGTGGATGCTCAGGCTCCTCCCATTTGGGCTGTGGAGGCAAAACCAGCAGGCATTCACCCTCTGCTGGTGGAGATGGGGACAGCAGGTACTCACCCTCTGCTGGTGGAGATGGGGACAGCAGGTACTCACCCTCTGCTGGTGGAGATGGGGACAGCAGGTACTCCTCTGCTGGTGGTCCTGCTACCTGGGCTGCTGTTCCATTTATGGTTGCCTCCAGGTAGTTGAGGACAAACTCCACACCCTCCTCCAAGGTGTTTGGGGTGTGTTCCTGCTGATATGCCTCCCATCTCTCACTGTCCATCATCCACAGGACCCGGACGACTATGGGCAGAGACTGGGCCTCCAGCCCAGCATTTTCTAGGAACCAGTCCCGCAGTTTGACGGCGTCTTCTGCCATTGACTTTTTTTTTTTTTTTTTTTTTTTTTTTTTAATCCAGACCCCTCCTGGTCTGACGCTTGGAGGCGCGGCTATCCCACGATGACACCACGTGTCACAAAGACGGCCAGAGTGGGTTGCTTCAGACCAGAGAGGAATTCAAACACAGACAGAGACGGTGATGGTGATGAGAAATGCTGAGTGCAATGGCTGCACTCAGCGTTTAATGACAAAATAAAAGGTTTAAACAGAAAACACGGGACACGGCACTTGCGCCAAAATAAATAGACAAACGAAACGAACTAAACAGTGCACAGACAGACGAACAAAACACGGTGAGCAGATACAACTAATATTATTATTATTCTTCTTCTTCTTCTTGTTATTACTTTTACCTCTCCACACCCGTTCTCCACTCACCGAACACCAACCCTGACTGACTAAAAATGTGCCTATTTATACTGTTGTGCTGGGATTCAATTACTAATTAATTATTCACTTGAATCCCAGCACGTGAATTAATTCTGTGCAACCCCGTGCTCACATATTACATTTAACCAGCACGTGAAGTGATTTGTGCTCTCCTCGTGCCTAAATACAAATCTACACTTTTTAAATACACGTGAAACACAGACCCGTTTATATCCCGTGTACCAATCTATACACCGACATTAACACACGCAACATCCAACATACAACACAGATCACACAAATGCACACAGGGGCGGGGCACTTTGCCACAGTAAGGTAAATGCTTTATTTTCTTATACTTATGATATTGATTAATTATTGTCCTTATCAATTATAATTAAGAATGACTCATGATTGAACTTAAACAGTATTATATTTATTGATTCCAAATCTCAAAGCACACATGCTTAAGAAGAGATTAACACTGGACATGTTAAAATGGTCACTAGGTTTTAATAGTTAGATCGGCCATATTACCGTCACATTGGGCATACCTCAGAATGGAATGGGAGCTCTCAGTGGTTGTGTGTACTCCCAACTTATTCAGACAGATAAACAAGCCCTTTTCCACAGGACATTACTTTCATCACACTCTTACCACCTGATATTCCATAACTTGCTAATTGTAGTCAACAGCAGCTTGCAAGTGGGCACATGCATCTGGGTTCAACCAAAAATGCATCCTCTTCAGACAGATATACTCTCATTTCCCATTCACCTTAAATGTCAAATCATAACTTGGTTCCTTTTCGTAAACCCCCTTGTCTGCATTCTTAATATAGTTGTTTGCTATGCAGGCACAAAGTCTTTTCCTATGAAGACCACTTATGTCTGTTAAATTTAGTTTCCATCAATAATATTAACCCTTTCTTAGTTCATTTCTAACCCTACTAACACATTTCATTTAAAGTATTTGTTCATGACAAAAGTATTGCCACCTCTGCCTTAATATTTTGTGTGTCCTCATTTTGCTTTTATTACGGCTTTCAGACATTTATGATAACTCAACCAGTTTCTTATATCTTGTTGGTGAAATCTGTCTTGCATGTTTCCTTCAACTCCTACAGACTGGATACATAATGCTTGGTTACATCTTTTTTCAGATCAGTGCAAAGCATTTCTATTGGATTGAGATGTGGTGATTGCGAAGGCCATTCCTGAACTTGTATCTTTGTTTTCTTCATGAACTCCAGAGTTGACTTCCCTGTATGCTTTGGGTTGTTGTCATGTAAGAAGACAAACTGTCTGCCAATCAGTCTACGAACAGATGGTACAATTGCAGAGTGTTTTGATATATAGCTGCATTCATTCTCTCTTCACTCACATGAATGTCTCCAGTCCCTGAACTACTAAAACACCCCCATATCATGATCGAACCACCTTTGTGTCTCGCTGTAGGTACAAGGATTTCTTCATTGACGGCTTTCCCCTTTTTTTCTCCTAACATGTTATTGTCCATTTTTGGAGAAAAGTTATATTTTGGTCTCATTGGACCAGATAATTTTGTTGAAGAATGCTTCAGATTTCTGTTCTTATTTCTTGGCTGATTTAAGATGGTTTGTTTTATAAATCTTCTTTAACAGTGGTTTGCAGCAAGTGTGTCACATTCCGTCTCGATTTGTGACATAAAAACGGGGTGAAAAGTGGAAGTTCTACTCTGCGTTGTGTTTTGATGGACAAGAAATCTCATGGACACTGCTATTGCGATTCCCAAACTTTTTATTACTGTTTGCATAAAACAGAAAGACACCACAGCGCTCAGTCTCGGCCACCAGGCCCTGCTAAACCCCTCTGCTTCAAGGGTGATAGACTGAGACAGTTTAAGTAGTACTACTTAGTTTTATTCAACCCCCGACCGTGCCATCGCATCGGAAGAGGGCGGGGTCTTATTTCCTAAATGGACTAATTAGTATTGGTTATTATTATTTGTTTATTTAGCAGACGCTTTTATCCAAGGAGACTTACAGAGACTAGGGTGTGTGAACTATGCATCAGCTGCAGAGTCACATACAAATACGTCTCACCCGAAAGACGGAGCACAAGGAGGTTAAGTGACTTGCTCAGGGTCACACAATGAGTCAGTGGCTAAGGTGGGATTTGAACCGGGGACCTCCTGGTTACAAGCCCTTTTCTTTAACCACTGGACCACACAGCCTCCCCATTGCTGATGTCACAAACACAAAAAATATCAGGGATTACCACTTTTAATACCGACAGAAAAACATTGATTTAACCAACTTGTACATATAAAATGTTATAGCAAACTTTAAATCTGCAATGGTTTAAGAGCTGAAAACAATTAAAAAGATGTAATTAAGCAAATTATCAGTTCAATGAAGGGTCTAGTTAAGTAATTGAGAGCTCAGTTGGAATGAAAACCAGCAGACGCAGGAGGTCCCCAGGACCAGGCTTGGGAACCACTGAATTAAAACATATCCTAGACTTCTGGTGAGTGCAATTACAAGCAGTGCCAGAGGGTGGCACCCAATAATCAGGGACTCTGGTTTGACACTGTCTTAGGGCGTTACCACCTAACAGACAGCAGATGGAGCTACTGCAGCCCCATTAAACAAAATAGTCTTCATTTCAAGGGCCATACTGTAAGGTCAATGAAAACAATTGCTTTTCACAGGGAAGTAAATACAAAAATACATGTCCTGGTCATTTGGTATAATACTCCAGTTAGCAAAATTAGATTATATACCTATGTCTATACACCTATTGGTAATTTAACATGATATTTAAATATACTAGAGATATGTTTCAACTGTTTTAACAATTTGAAAATCACTTTTGAATGAAAATAAATCATAGTATACTACTGTTTTGTTTATGCAAATCTGCATAACTTGGTAATCATTGACATTTTGTGATACTATAAAGTATTATAAAAGCAGACATAACACAAACTGATCAACTGTGATTATTTCTATTTAAAAAATACTCAAAATAATTTTAAATCAACCAGTTTCTGCATATATTCTTCATAGCATATATTGAATTCAATGATTTTAAAATCTTGAGCTGTTGAATTTGTTTTTGTTGTTGCATTGGATAAACTGAAAAAAACACACAATGCTATATTTTATTTGTTCCCTTAGGCCTTGACATCTTGACATATTGTATGCTTTCTTTAGAGTAGGACAAAGAGTATATAATGTATTTGAAATAAAAATCAAGAAATCGCTCTCCAAAATCCTGACCAGGATGTAACATTCTTACAGTGCACTTATCTTCAACAACATGTTTGTCAAGCAGACTCAGAGACTCCACGTTTAATAAACAGAACCACGCTGGTAAGTGTTTAACATCAATTTAGCTTAGCATTCAGGTTGAACTCGGGGCCAGGAAATGTATTTTTCAAGAAAGAAAAACTGTCACAGTGACTGTGTAGTTTGCCACTCAGTTCCATTAACTCTGCATGAGGTGTGATAGCCACAGCCAGGTGGGCACTACTATTGAAACGCGACTAGTTTAATGCTGCTGAGACCATAGGCTGCCGACACAGCATGGGTACAGGCTGATTGATTTTTAGCTCTGTGGACATGAGGACCCAACACTCCAGATTCGGTTTTGGGTCATTGAGTAATTTACTCTCCTCCAATTTGAACACTATGTACTTTGGTTGAGTAAAATGCAACATTGCTTAGAAGTCACAAGTACTTCCAATATTTACAGTACATACGTTAATGCTAACTTGCGGGATATGCATTACTGCAGCCTTACATTTTAATTGCAATGTTAATTTGAACTACTGTACACACAATGGTCTTAAATAGTCCTCCTTAGCCCTGCCTTAATAATATTGTAGTTATCTACTGTGTTCACAGTCTCCTCCCACTTGTACTAGGCTGTTACAGTTTTTTGTTTTTCTGTAAATCTTCAGTCTCTTGTGCTCTCCATTTCTAAGGCAAGAGACAATTTTTAAAACAACAAAGAAAAAGTCCAAAAATATATATATATATTAAAACTGTACCGATACTGCACTAATCCCAATAAAGAAATGATAATATCATACCCTCCAGCATTTGAAAGAAAAAAATAAGTACACTTGTGTGGCATTAACAGAGCAAGCGGTTCATTGTGTGGTAGTGAGCGACCTGGTTCCACGGGGGTCTGGCCCCTCGCTGAGAATTTCTGAAATGTTCACTTTAAAATATGCAATTAGAATGCACATTTTTACATTTAGATACAACAACAATCTGTATGTGTATCATTATGTCTCACAAAACCTCACTTACAAATTCCATCATGCTGTTCCATCAATGTTCTTAACCCTGTGCTCAGTTGTCCTGTCCTGGCTCACATTTGATTATTTGTTTTTAAAGCAGGTGGTATAAACTGACTTACTCCAAAAGTATCCTTTTTTAAATTTTAAGAACTTATATCTCTTACCCAAGTGCACAAATACTACAGAAGGAATATCAGTGTCTGAGCCTGCATGATATACTGTATAAACATTTGTATATTCTTATCAAAATACATATTGAATAGAGAGAAAAAATGACGTATACCATTAGTATTTTTTTTTGTTAGGATACATAGTATGAGAAGCGAATTGTGGTAGGACTACAGTAGCAGAGTTGACATGTGATGTGAATTTCACTTAGTATAACCAGAATAGCTACACAATTTTTCTTTTTTTTTTTTTTTTACAATTCTGTTTACTGAAGTTTTGTTGTTGTTGTTCAACAGATCAGTATACAGCAATGGAAATATTAAAGGTGTTTCTAACGTCCATGTTTGAAAATATATACAGAAAGCCTAATTATGTACCCTAGATATTAAGGATATTCATTTTGACTGAGTTGATGCGACAGATAAGTGAGAGAGGCAATGTGGACCAATGGATAAAGTTGTGTTTGGTGCGCTCCAACAATGGGGTGAAGTTAAATTTAATTATTTCAAATTATTATATTAAATAGATGTCGAACCAGCACCTTAGCAAGAATCTTGACATCAACATTAAGAGGAGAAATAGGGCAGTAAAAGCTACAATTGAAGGGGTCTTTATTGTTTTTTATTATCAATGAAATAGAGGCTTGGCGTAGAGATCGAAAGAGAGAAGCAGACAAAAAGGAATCAGAATACATAGAGCTTTTAGCAGAGGAGAAAGTTGTACAGAGAATGTTTTATAAAATTCAATAGGAAAGCTGTCGTGTCCAGGAGACTTGCCACTCTGCATTTTGCCAATTGCTTGGGTTATTTTGTCTGCAGATATTAATTAATCTAAGCTATCTTTGGCTTCTGTGTTAATGGTGGGAAAAAGAATCCATTAACGATGGATCTACAGGAGGTTCAGATTTATAAAAGGTTGAATAAAACATTATAAAGCAGTTAGTCATTTCGTGTTGATCAACAGCTTTCATCCCTGAGCCTGGATCTGTGAGACCGAGAAGCTACAGATTGCTGGTGTGCGAGAATTTTGCTGGCTTTGTTACCATATTCATATTCATAACTATGTGACCTGTGTAGCAGTTGTTCAGCTTGTTTTGTAGACAGCAACTCAAATTCAGTATGTAAGGCCAATCACTCTTTTAGAGATTGGGAGTAGGAGAGTTAGGATAGCACTGGTTGTCAGACAGCTCCAAAAGCCTACGTACGAGGCGTTTGTTGGCTTGGGCAGTACATTTGTTCCCGTAGAAATCCTGTAACACTAGAACTGCCATGCGGGTCAGTTTGACAAATTTTGCATTTAAAATGTTAATTACTCTTCTGTTGTAAATCGTATGTGTATGTCCATTTGTGACTTTTCCTAAATATATGAATTAAATATCCTGACGGCGTTTGATAGCCAGAATCGCAAAAATGATAAAGTTATAAACAGTTCTACCTAGAAGCGCCACATGGGTCAGTGTGACCTATGCATTACAATATATCTTTTTTTAATATAACGTAAGACATTCTATTTTTTTGTAAATGCAGCAAACAAGACACGCCTCCTTCTCCAAGCACATTATTTATTTATTTCAAGCCTTTCTTTGTTTGTAGATGGACTACAAGACAGATTGCTATGATTGTGGATTTGTCAAGCTGCCAACTCAGTGAAAGCCTAGTTGCTTATTTTTCAATGTACCTGGGAGACAACAATCCTTATTTTTGTTTCAGAAATGCAACTGGGAATATATCAGAAGGAAATATTTAATCTTGAAAGTAGTCATTTTGATTGGAATACGGCAAGCTGCACTCAGATGCACACAGCAAACTGAAATGAGATAGGATAACAACTTATGTGCCTAATATGAAACGTATGTTATATATTCTTTTTTTTATATTTTAGAAGAAAAAAAATCGGTTTTACAGGTTTGTATGTACCAGTTTACACGTGTTTACACAATAGTGTTCAACGGAACCAAGTCTGTGTTTTCAACACAGCTCCTGGATGCAGGCACAGTCAGCTGGCAGACACATACGCTCCTCCATAGAGTACAATGCAGCCGTCATACCGGAAATAGTGTTATATTTTCTTTTTATATAGTATTAGAAACAGTGATTTCGGTTTTATAGTTTTGTGTGCACATATTTTTGCACTGTTTGTAGTCGTGCTGTATATGCATTAATTTTAAAAATAAAGCCTTTTGTGTTTAATTTTCCATTTAAACACGGTGTTTCTGTGATGCAAATGTTAGATATGATGTTCATGAATAAAACTTTTTGGTTGTATCCGATAGTATGTCTTTCATTTTAATAACGAAGCAGTTTAAAAATGTATGGGTCAAAGTGACCCACGTGGCGGTTCTAGGTTAAAGGGTACATAAGTACCTTTTTATTTTTTTGTGTTACATGTTCCCATGTGTTGCTACAACTGTTTATGTAAGGTATGTGAATTATTTTAATTAATTAATTTTTTTTACATTTTGACCACTTTTTTAAACTTTTACATTACATTCCCTGCCTCAAGATGGCAGGGGGAATGGTCTGAAATAACAATGCCATGATAGGTGCAAGATCGAATGGAGGAGAGTAGGCTGCTATCAATAAAAATACAGGAGAATGTCTTATGGACATGAAAATAGAACTACTGCCTGGATGAAGGAAATAAAAAGCGCCATGGGTCAGAGATTGCGTAATTGTTGAGAAAAGATTGAATGGCTAAAGAAGATTTTGAGGGGGGGACAGGGTTAGAGGAAGAACAGTCCAAGGCACTTGAAGTCTCCACCTAAAATCAGATGATGAGAGCTGAGGTTTGGTAGGAATGGCAAAAAGTTAGAAATAAACTGATTATCATCCCAATTAGGGGCATAAACATTGGCCAGTATTAATGGGGTATTATAAATCTTGCCTGTGTCAATAATATAGCGGCCATTTGTGTCTGCCATTACTTGGTTGGCAATGAAGGGCATGTTCTTGTGCACTAATACAGCTGCACCTCTAGCCTTGCTGTGAAAATTTGAATGAAAAAGCTGTCCAACCTAGTCTCTACGCATCCTAAATGTAAATGGGTTTCCTGAAGAAATGCAATGTCAACTTTAAGCTGCTGGAGGTGAGATAGGACCCTATTCACTTTGCTAGGTGTTTTAGCCTTCTAACATTCCAACTCACAAAGTTTAACAGAACAAGATCCTATACGAGCTGAACTGCTTGTATTTGTCATATTAGAAGCCATAAAGAGATAGTACAACTTATGGGGACCCCCACAACCTTGCTTGCAGAATAGCTATGCAATGCCTCCCATCCTTGACAGTCTGGCAGCACATCACAAAGTACTATAGTAAATAGAGAAAAGAGAGAAAGAGAAAAATGTGAATGAGAAAAACTATTAAACACACCTCACCCCCACTCCCCAACACCTCCCCAAACAAGGTCAGTTGGCTCCCCCTGCTGGCTTGATGGATGATCTCCTCGCATACGTGAAAATAGTGAACACAGAGAATGAATGGGCCAGATCTTTCACCCTCTTTGGGTCTTAGCTGCAGCGTTCTATGGGCTCTGTCAAGCAGTAGCTTTTCTTTCAGATTGAGACAGAATTTCAAAAGCTGAGCTACAAACTCTGTAGGTCGAGGCCCCTCCGCACCCTCTTTAATTCCAATTATGTGGAGGTTGTTTCTGCGGGATCTTCCTTCTAAATCTTCATATTTATTTTGAAGACCTGTGAGCTCAGATGTTAGTCGCTTTACCTCCGTCTCCAACGATACAACCGGTTTGGCCATGCAGAAGTTGTCTGCTCCAAGATCGGCAGTTGTTTCCCATATGCATCAACAGAGCCCCTCAGTGTCGCTACAGAGAACTGCAGCTCACTACGATCCATAGCAATCTCCCCGCGCAGCAAGGCGGTAGCCCCAACAATTTTGTCATCCATCCTGGCACATATATCGGCTATGATGTCACTTTTTAAGCAGGCAATTGCCATCAGCACAGCAGCATTAGTGTGGCACTCCGCACCGTCAGGATCGCTCACATCTCAGGGTGCATCGCCAGGCAAAGACAGTGTGGCGCGGCCCTCAGAATGAGAATCAAAAACGTAAATGTGTAGCTATAACAGTACTGGAATAAATTAATATAATACAATAGGGTCAGTAAATGATTTTTATTTATGAAAATATATAAGCAACGTGGGAGCTAACAGATAGTGCGACCTACTCGCTCATTGCTCAGCAGTGCCCCGCGACCCCACCCCACCTGGTACACACTTTTTTATATTGGTTCATTGCATTCCTCTTTATTACCAATAGTAATTTGCCAGCTGCCATTACATTTTCCAATAAGCATATTTTTTGTTTTCTATAAAAGACTGAACTTTAGTTTAGTATTTAAATGTGTATATTGGTATACAGCTTTTTTTTTATCAGTTCTATGATGCATAGTGCATCAAAGAAAAGCATAAAACAACTTTTGAAACATATTCTAAATCATTAAGCATTCCATGAATTGAAAATCTGTGGGTTTAAAAAAACATTAATTATTGGGGATTTTTCCTCGGTGTAAGTTATGGATCTAAATGAGTAAGTAAGACAATGATGGCTAAACTGCCAATAATAAATACATTTAAATTAAATTAGTATTATTATAATCATGTGTTCCCTTAGGGATATTGGTTAAATGAGATGGGTTAAGATTAAGAAAGTTTTGTATTAATAGTGTTTTCTTCTTAAAATCTCTTCAGTTTTTAATCTCCAGCACTCAACCCCGTGTGTAATAATGTTAAGAATTCTTACCTTACATATTCTTCTGAGCAGTTATGAGTGCTAGTGCTCCTGCTCCTGAAACAGGAGAATTCAGATGAAAATTCAGTACACACAATCTATTTGTGCGGGTTTCGGTACCAAAGTTAGAAATTAGGTTATTGTACCAGCTAAATCGCTACAGTTGGAGGGTATGCAATATTGTATTCCTTATTGATCGTCTTGCTATAGCAGTATGAAGCATCCTGACTCCAAACACAGAATATTGTACTTATTATATACATTTACCTTCCAAAACTTCGGTCGAAGGATAGGTAAATTGGTAGGTTATGCTGAGGGGAACTAAAGACGGGCGCAGAGAAATCCTGCAAATCCAGAATCCAGTCGCTTACAGTATTCACCAGTCACAAACATGCATTGCAAGTGAGTGATTCAACTCTAATATATATATATATATAAAACCTGGACTTATTGGTCACATGTTTCTGGCAATTCCCAGTCAGGCTATAACTGACTGGCCTGCCATTCACTAGCTATTGCTTGACCATTGAGACGCCGTGAAGACGTGAAGCAACAAAGTACAAGAAGCTTGATAACATACAAACTTAAGCTGGATATCAAAATTGCTATGCATATTCTTTCCGCTTTACATTTAAATATCATGCATAATTTTTATTTTTTCAATGCTGTGTGGACCCCTGAAGAAAACCAAGAGGAATTAAAAGAGTGGGAGATGAACTCAAGGGTTGTTTGTGTGTGATTGCGTTACTCAGCGTGCTAGATAAAGGGGGTTGGGCCATTTTAATCCTATTAGACCTCTCAGCGGCCTTTGACACACTAGACCATGGTCTTTTATTGCAGAGGGTGGAGCAGGATATGGGCATCTGCGGGACCGCACTTAACTGGATCAAGTCGTTTCTGACTGATCGCTCCCAAAAAATAACAATGGGTCCCTATTCCTCTTCAGCCGGCCAGTCACGTGTGGAGTCCCACTGGGGTCCGTATTATCTCCCCTACTGTTTAATATTCATATTAAGCCGCTGGGGGAACTGATCAGGGCACATGGCCTTTCTTTCCACCAGTATGCCAATGATACTCAGCTGTATATTGAAATTTGGGATGAGCAGGACTTTAATACTCTGTCCGCTTGTCTGTCTGATATTAATAGCTGGATGTCTGGCAATTGGTTGAAACTTAATCCTGACAAAACAGTATACTTGCTGGTTCGGTTGGAGTCCAAACTTGGCGATCTGAGGCATATGGCATTGTCATTAACTGTCAATGGAACTTCTCCCCTATTTGTAAATAGGACTAAGGGTCTGGTGTTGGACAATTCTCTGTCATTTCTGCCTCAGATAAAACAAGTAGTTAAAACTTGCATGTTCCACCTATGGACAATTAAAAATATTAAACCATTTCTCTCTGACAGAGACTGTGCTACCGTTTTGAATCCCCTTGTAACATCTCATCTCCACACTTGCAACACCCTGTATGTGGGTCTGCCTCGGTGTCAAACCAGACTGCTCCAGGGCATTCAGAATGCCTCAGCTCGACTCTTGACTGGTCAATCCAATTTCCCAAGCTTTACTGGATTTACATTGGCTCCCAATTGAGCTTCATGCACAATTCAAACTACTATGCCTAATTCACAAAGTACTCTATCAGCAACTTCCTCACTATCTGACTGAGAAATTGCAGGCTTATAATCCTACTAGGAGTCTGAGGTCCTCGCACACCATCTCCCTGTGTCAGCCACGTTTTAAACAAAATTGTTTTGGAGCTTGTGCTTTTTTGGTCCTTGGTCCACAGATTTGGAATGCTCTGCCTGTAGAACTCGGCCTTACCTCTGAAATTCTCCCTTTTAGAAAGAAACTAAAAACATTCTTATTTCACAACCTATACTAATTCAATCGGGAGAATGTATTGTCAAATGTTTTGATACTGCTATTTCATGCTGTGTGCTGTTTTTTGTATATGTATGTGTGCTGTTTTCTGTATATGTAATGTATATGTCCTGTACAATGCTCAGAAACCACTTGTGGTCTGTTGCGCTCTATAAAATGTTTAAATAAAATAAAATAAAATAAAATAAAATAAATAAATAAATTACTTTTTATTTCCATTTACCCTTGATGGTTTTATGCCAGTATTGGTTTCAGGGTTGTGTGTTAAGACTGTTTTTCCATATTAAAAAACAAATGGAACAAGTTGTGACCATAAATATTCATAAATTTTCCGAAAAATAATATACCGATATTATGTTTGAGTAGGGCACATCAAGATTTTTTATATATCTATTATACCAAAAAAATGACTCAGTTTGAACTCAAATAATTTGTTACATTGTGACAGAATAATTTAACAGTTGCCTCTGGCATCTCTTAAATAAATTAAAGTTACTAATGCTCCTATGTATTAGATTAAGAATAGTGATGTGAAAAAGGCATCTTTACTTTTTTCATTTCATGAAAAATAAAAAGCCTCCAAAGCCTGGTTCTGTTTCTAGTGCAGCATCTTGATTATTGCGTGTGGACTGTTATGTAACATCCTTAATTTAGTTTAACAACTGCATCCTGTGAGACTGCCATTGAACTGTGTGTGTGTGTGTGGACGTGTGTGGGAGGGAATGTTATTGCGCTGAATTAAAATGTCCCTGTTGTATACAGATCTAGATGCTGCACACCTGTTATTATGAGTGGTTGAGTGTTTATTGAAGGTTATTTAAATGTATTCACAAAAGTGCCTACATGCCTAGGCACTCAATGAACTGCTGCATAGATCCCATTAATTAGGGGGTAATTTTATCAACTTGTTCCCTGTTGGGATTTGCCACAGATGGATTTTATATAATTTTAGAGAACTGCTGAATCCTCTTGGATTGCATCAGCCACCTATTTTTGGGGTAATCCCAGGATAAATGTATACTGTATATAGTCCATGCTCCTGTGTCCGTGTGTAAGGGCCCCTAGGTCGGCCAGGGTGTCCTCGGCTCACCGCGCACCAGCGACCCCTGTAGTCTGGCCAGGCGCCTGCGGGCTTGCCTGTAAGCTGCCCAGAGCTGCGTTGTCCTCCGATGCTGTAGCTCTGAGGCAGCTGCACGGTAAGTCTGCAGAGTGTAAAGAAGCGGGCGGCTGACGGCACACGCTTCGGAGGACAGATAAATGTGTATTACCTTTGTGTTTGATAAAAAGTCTTGAAGGGAGATTTCAATTTTCTCTTTTGTTCATTTTCAGCTCTTTTCTAAAATAGCAGAGATTTACTCAACATCAATTACCAAACTTTGAAAATGACTCCTATAAAGTTCCCTTTGAAAAAGGTCTAGTTTATATATATATATATATATATATATATATATATATATATACACACACTTCAATACGTAGGGTGTGTTTTTCATATGTGGTAGTATATAGAAGAGGTGCACATTATCCATGAGGCACATGTTATACAAGGAAGTAAACAAAGGGTGAGCTGCCATACCTGTTTGTGCTAGGCTGCTGGTGTGTGGGTATGTGCATTCGCTGCTGAATGACAGGCTGGAGATAGAGATGGGGGTTGATGTTAATACGCCCCAGCGGCAAACAAGATTTATTTACAGATTGTGAACACAGCTCACGTGGCACTACCAGCAATGGTAGCGCACTGAAAACATACAGGAGAATGTACGTAAACAAAAATAAAACACTGTACAAAAACTATAAAATAAAAGATGCTGTGAAAAAGGCATGCACTACTCCCTAATGCATGGAGGTCACGCTTTATACACCTTGCTCACTATACTCAAGGGAATCTACAACCCCTGAACTAATCTTCTCTGTTCATTACTAAACAAACCTCGACTCAGCGGTTTCGGTTTCTTTACGTTCTGATCCCGGGTCACTCTCACGGTGATCAGAGGATTACAGCAAGGTCTTTAGTCTCTGTCCGGGTAGCGTGGACGATCTTTGGCCCGTCGGCTTTGGCTTGGCAGCAGCCCTGAGGTAAATAAACAGGACCTTTTTATACTTGACACCCTGCTGGAACACATACCTGCTGATTAGATTCTACACCTAGTAATCACACACAGCAGGCAGGCTCTCCCAGGAGCAGCAGGTACTTCATTAATTAATTACAATAATTACACACATTTTACATAATACTATTTATAATATATACACACAAACTCCACTCTTCACATACAGGGCTCCTGCCCTGCCACACTGTTACACATAGGGTGAGCGTTACAGGTTAAACAGGATGGTAAGGAATTAATGGAGAATCAGTAAATAGCCGGCTGATGGACATTTACAATCAGTTCAGACAAGCACCAATGCAAGAAATAGCAAGAAAGTGATCACCCTTTGAAAATTAGAGTATCATTTATTAATCTGCGATTTAGGTTTACAAATCAATTATTCAGCAAGTTGTCTCCAAACAGTTCTTCGTAAAATATTTATGAGAAATTTGGTTTCTTTTTATTTGTCAGATAATTGGTCTGGAGCACAAAGTTTCAATGAGGCCATGACAGCTCAACTCTGGGTTCTAAAGGGCCTCATTTATAATTTACACCATTTAAGGAACTACTGTAGCGCTTCACAAATTAATAAGCGAAGGAATACTTATGGTAACAGACACACATTCATGCAACAATATATACTACTCTTCAAAGAAAGAAACACATAGGTGTTTTGAATGTACTTTTCATAGCATTAGTATGGCAGTTTGCATAGTAAAATAGACAGTTCCAAAGAACCTTAATCTGTACAGAAATCATTAAGACATTCAATAAAGTCACTTTCAAAGGTCAAACAAAGTTCAAGGTCAACAGAAATCAGTAGCAGGCATCAATGACGGCCTGACATCTCCTGCCCATGGATCGAATCAGAGCCTGGATAACATGCCAGGGAATGGCAACCCACTCTTGCTCAAGTACCTGGAAAAGTTCTTGTAACGTCTGTGGCTCGGGGTGACGTCGTTGCACACGTCGATCAACCTCGTCCCACAAATGCTCAATGGGGTTCAGATCTGGTGATCGAGACGGCCAGGGAAGCACTTGAACATTGTTCTGTGTGAGGAAAGCTGTGGTGGCCTGTTATCGCTGTCTCTTTCCATTGTTTTCAAACATACAATAATTTGAAAAAAAGCGCTCTTCCCATGGTCTTACATCTCAGTGGTCAACAACAAAGTATTACATCACAGCCAGCTAATGAAATTCAACGTTACATTTAGCTTGCTTTTTCAGAGCAGCCAGCGAACCAAATAGCACTATATTTGCTTCAGTTCAGGCTTCAACCTTGCGGTTGGCTACATGCTGGATCCACGTTAAATTATCAGGCTTGTATTCACTCAAAATAAACAGGAACTGTTATTAACTTATTATTAAGTTATGTACAGAGAAAACAAGCTGTAAAAGTATGTGTGACAAGTGAAGCGCTTTGTTAATAATCAAAGGTTTGCTAGTTATATTCATGGATATTAAGAGTTAAGACATTTTACCGTCGACTCAAGAAAACAGCAATGGAGGGCATATAAAGCTTCCACCAGTTTGGAGCAAGTGGGTGCCGATGCTGGGCTGCCCCACAAGGACTGTACCTCCTCCAAAATGTCCGGGAGGATGCCAATGCCGAGGTCTCGAAAACCGATCGACGAACCTGGGTCTCCTCAGTCCATGGAATCAGGACTCGGGCAGCAGCTCTGCCCACGAGGGCTGCTAGCTCGTCCGCCAGCTGACCACTATGAGCCAAATAACCCTCAGATGGGGAGTCCTCCGTTCCCTCTTCAAATTCGCCTTCCTCCATAGAGGTGGTCAGGGACACTACATCCTCCTGCTCCTCCTCAGTCACCTCAGACTGAGGGAGAGGGGGGACTAGTACCGGGGCTGAGGGAGTAGGTAATACCCCAAAGGCCGGAGTGGGTGCAGGGGGAGCTGCCAGATTAAGAAGGCGCTGTAGCAACAATTGCTGATTAGCAAGAGTGCTTGCTAGCTGAGACA
This sequence comes from Acipenser ruthenus, assembly GCF_902713425.1. Taxonomy (NCBI): domain Eukaryota; kingdom Metazoa; phylum Chordata; class Actinopteri; order Acipenseriformes; family Acipenseridae; genus Acipenser; species Acipenser ruthenus. The sequence goes on along the minus strand of NC_081191.1, from coordinate 39,784,946 downwards.
TTTGAGCCCGTAGGGCTAACACACCCTCATCTGGGGAGTGCCTGCGCCTTTTAGGCTTCTTGGTCTTGGGCTCGGGGGAGCAAGACACAGACCGGGCACTAGGACCTGCAGAAGGCTCATGAGGGGCTTCTCAAGAGTGACAACAAAGGCTTCGGCAAGCCGGAAGAGGCGCAATGACCTTCAGCATGATCGGTCCTCTTAGCACGGGTCCTTTTTTGGAAGCTGGCGCACACCTTGCAAAAGGTGTGGCCTGCCATCGCCCGCTGAGCATGTTCAGAACCCAGGCATTGGAGGCTGGCCCCGCACCTCACACAGTCATGAAATGCCATACTTACCAGTAATAAATGCACGGGGAATACGCAACGTAATAACTTGCCAAAACAGTTTCGAAGAGAATATATATATATATATATATATATATATATATATATATATATATATATATATATATATATATATATATGTTTGGGTTGAGTAGGCAGTTTAATGTTAAACCCCAATTCCTGTATTTTAATAATTTTGACCCCGTTCAGTGGATTTGCACAAAAATTTGGATTTGTGGTCCCTTAATTCTGCTAGGATATGCAGATTCCAAGATCCAGATAGTGTTTTTTGCTGTTGTTTTTGTCAGAAATTTTGTTTGGCAGTTTTAGGGTACAAGGAGACTGGCCCAGAATAGTACCTTTTTCTGGTTTCGTGAAAAAATATTTAATCTATTCCTGAGTTATAGAGATTTGAAATGTTGGTTCTGAGCATGCTCAGTACAGCTCTTGCATTTAGATGTTTGATCTCAAAAAAGGAATTGGCCTGACGACAAAGTATTCTTTTTGGCAAGGGTCTAATCTTCTTTCGTCAGAAAAACATCTTTGTTTGGGAGGCGAACATCCTTTGCAGCTTCACAATTTCGGACGTTCATGTCAGACACTTTAAACACGTGGGTAATCATTAGTGTAATCATGAAATACTGTACAGTACTACTACGACTAGGACTACTATTACTACTACTAATAATACTCTTTAATTGATATAGTGCCTAAATGCAGAGCCTATATATATATATATATATTTATATATATATATATATATATATATATATATATATATATATATATATTCAACAAGGGGGAAAAATAGTAGACTGGTGGTGCACACAGCAAAATTAATAATTTAGGTCCCTGAACATGTGAATGTTTTAAATAGAACGTAAAGCAGTGCAGAGTTTAAAATAAATTATTCTGTGCTGGTTGGATCAAAAACCTTGACCGTTAGTGTGTCCCCAGGACTGGATTGTGAAACACTGAGAACTGTATCTAGAGAACTACTTTTCTGATTGTGTTGAAACGTGGTTACAATATTCTTTATTAAGAGTATCTGAATATGGGGGTGTATGGCATGTCCGTCTTTACCTACTGTTATTAATACCACAAACACACATGTTTAGACTGTATCTAGAGAACTACTTACTGTAAAAAAAAAAGAATTGAACATAAAATGAAATGCCTACAGACAACAGATAATAAATACGTTTTGATGTTTATTAAAAATTAAACTATATAGTGATTATACTTTAAACATGATGAAGTATTGAAAAGCTAAACACTTCGTATGAATAGGTGAAGAAAAACTAATCATTTGTATTATATATATATAAACCTGTAACATGTTTAATCATGTTTACAAATATAGCCACTTTTACTTTTAGTGCTCTATAATACAGACTTTCTAGCTATAAATATAGTCTCAAAAAGGAAGGAAATTCTTTGCAAAAAACATTGTTAATGCATCAGTTAGGGATAATATTAAAGTGACAAAAGTAGTGAAATGCGATGTTAGGGTTTTTAACCCTAACTCTGCATTCCCTCCCACCCCCTTACAAGCAGTGGAAGAGACAGGGGCAATACAAGCAACCACAGACAGCCATCATCAGTTAAGACAAACAACATACAGCTCTCTGCAGATAACACAAGAGACACTGTGAAATAAAAAGTACAATTTATAATTGCTTAAATAAAAATATGCCTATTGAATTGTATTCCTAAAACGACTCTAACAAGAGATAAAGACAAACTCATCTCATACTAGAACAATTTGTTTTGACAGAATCCCTGATGTGTTGGTCAGCCAGACTTAAGTGGATTATAAATTGGGAGACCTGTTAAAAAAGATACCTGCTGTGAAGATCAGCTAAGCTTGACTTTGTTGAGAACATTCAGGTTGTTATCAGAACTAAGTATCGAGCTTCAAGCAAATTGTTTCACACTTGTGACAATAGATTCCTAGCTAGGAGACATCATGTCTAAAGGAATGTAATTCAATACAAAATCTGGTCATGTGGTATCTAGTGGATGATGGAGATGGTTCAGTTTGTAATTTAAATACATTGGCTTCGCTGGTGATTTATGTTAACTGTTATAAAAACAGTATTCTTGTGAACTCGTAAATTTACAAACATTCATAAATGTAGGGTATTAAAAGCCTTACTTAAATCACTACAAATTAAGTAATCATTCAGGAAATTGATTAAAATATAATTAATTCATTAGAATGATAACTATGGGACTTATTTGTTTTGGTACTGCATTGTGTGAAATCACATCAGGAAAATAGAAATGTGATTATCAAGTAAAAATGAATAACTTAGGAAAAGTTATTTCAGAAGAGTATTTGAATTGAATGTATTTTCTGTGATTTATGATCCTTCAAATGAAGATGGGAGTGAACTTATGATGTAATCTTGCTTACATTCAAAACAGCCAATCATTGAAATAATAATGAGACATATTTTAATGAGAACTCTTCTATGATTTGATAATCTTGACCATGTCCTGCCCATTTGCAATGTTATAAAAACACTTGCAAGATGGAAAATTAGTCTCTCAATGGAAAACCAGACTCTCTGAAAATGAAAATGTCTTAAAAAAGCTCTCTAGGAAAAGATACATGGAAACATCTAAGCGCGTACAGTTGGACTGATTCGCTGCCAAGATAACACTACTCTGAATGATTTAACTTGAAGGAACAAAGACTAAAACACAGCTGCTGAAAATGACTTATTGAAGAAAAGATCTTCATTCAAAAGATCAATAAAAACACTTTGTTGCTACTAAATCTAAAAGGTCAATTGTGAGACAGAATGGCAGAATGGCTACCAATAGTGCTGTAATGTGAATCTATGCCCTAGCATAACTTTCTGTTGTATGGAATTGCAGATGTTCAATGGCATAATACAGTCTTTTGCAAGGGATGAAGGGGTGATGGGCCGGCATTAGCATTCATAGTAACATGGATAGGGGGAATGGCAGCACTTTAAGAACAGGACACCCATGCAACAGATGAATGACACAATGATATTGTCACCTGCCAAAATTGAAGTATATGAGGTACACTGTTATGAAACTGTGTTTACATGGACGAGTGAAATGTGCTGTGTCATGTCAGGTGTTCTGTGTTATACTGGATGAGCAATAGAATACAGTTTATGGCCTCACTGTCACAGCTGGGATGTATACATTGTGCTGTAATACCAGTATGTTCTGTATTCTCCAGTGTTTTAGGACTATGTTGGCAGATAGTACACACATACGCTCTGTAAATATCCATCCTTCTGCAGTGCGCCTTCCCCGACAACCTCGGCAGCCTCCCCAGTAGGTCTCTAGAGAGCACTTAAAGGTCATACACCTAGTGGACTATGATGATGGATGTCTATTGTGTTATCTGCAGAGAGTTGTATGTTGTTCATCTTAACTGATGATGGCTCTCTGTGGTTGCTTGTGTTGCCTTGCCCCTTCCACTGCTTGTAAGGGAGAGGGAATGCAGAGTTAGGGTTAAAAACCATAACATCGCATTTCCCTACTTTTGTTGTTTTAATATCAACCCTAACTGATGCATTAACAAAGTTTTTTTGCAAAGAATATATGTACAGGGGTGGGAGCAGAGCAAAGTAGCCAAGACTGAAAATGTATGGTGCCAAGTGAAGCAAGGCGAACATTTTTAGCAGATTATATTTTAACAATAGTTGCACGTAGCCTATACACTACAATACAAAGCAATACAAAGCAAATATGGATATACAACCTACAGAAACAAACACACTGTGCACTATTTCATTTTACAAAAGTGCAAACAGAAACTAAAAAAAAAAAAAAAGCTGTATTGCTTGTTTCTTAGCTTAAGCGTGTCTGTCAAGCAAATACAAAAAAAAAACACAAAACAAAAAAAAAGAGGCTATGAATCTGCTGCCTTCAAACCAAAACTAAAAGCTAATTACTGTGCTGAGAATACCTCATTTCCAGCTTAATATGGCTGCTTGTTTTTACTGCATTTTCTCAGGTATAGCTGATCAAAGAAATTCTATTTATTTCTATTCTATTAAAATAGAATATCTGTGACCTAACCTTGGAAGTATTTGCTCTACGTCTATGGTCAAACGGCATTCAATCATTGAAACTGGAGACGCTATTGAAATCTTTAAAAATGTATCAATGTTGTGTAAATGTGTTGGCTGCAAAAAAACGTAACAAGCAGACAAAAATAGATTTTTTTAAAACAACCTAGAGTGACAAATTTAGCAACATTTTCAAGTTTTGTAAGTGTAGAATGCTGTAAGGAAAATAAAATGTATATTTTTCACGGTAAATTGCAAAAAGCTGAAAACAGCTTTTAGTTTTTGCTTATGAAATCAGCTCTCGGCTCGCCAACGCCCGCCATTGCTACAGTACACATTCCAAACACACACTCATTTTTCACAGTTCCCAAAATATTTTTAAGATGGAAAATCGTCTATAGACGGAACACTCCCACCCCTGTATGTATGTATCTTTATTATTAAAAACTCAAACGCTAATTTTCTTTCACTTTTAACATAGTTCCACCCTCGACCCTCACCCCAGTTTTAAATGTGTGTTTCAGAGTTCAGCCACCAACTGTATCAGCTGGGAGACTGAATAACAGTCAGGGACATTTCCAAAGAAATGTGCTGAGCATGGCATTAGCTATTGCCTAAATCAGGCTGTAGATAGACAACAATAAGCAGGATCTAAATTGTTTTATTGGGAATTGAGGTTTAATATAAGACAATGGGTCTGCCCTTGAAAATGTATTGTGCCAAACATTGAGACAGTGTATGTATTTGACACAAAACCTGTGTTAATTTTGTGAATATGCTATGTTTCATGTAGAATAGGATTCAGACATTTTTTTTCCTCCATCTACAAAGCATAGGTACATATGCGTGGTTTACAAATATAAATTCTTCATATTTTATACAATGCATGCCCCTCCTCTAATTGTGCTTTCTGCTTTGATTGTTATTCCTTCATCTTTTTCTGAAGAGGGATTTTGACAGTTACCAAAGGCAGACAATTTTATTTTAATAGGGGGTCACAATTGTAGAGTTTCATCCTTCAAAAATGAGCTGGACACTAATACAACTGGATCAAAGAGAAACATCTGTAGATAGTGCCCCTAGTGGATGTAAGGAATACCAATATTTCTTTTCTACAGTATGTAGTATTGTTTACACATGCATTTCTTACATCCACTGGAGGCAAAGTGTTGCGGGGGGCATGTATGGCAAGCCGTTTTAACACTGGATCCTCATTTTATGATAAGAGTAATATTTTGTTGATATCAAAAAATATAATTTTTGATATCAAAAAAACATTTATTAATATAAAAAAAAATGTTGATATTGCAGCGTTTCACAAGAGGCAGAAAACAGAGAGACACTTGTTTCTTGTTCAAATCCTTTATTGGGATGCTCGCTCAGCACCCACCAGAGTCCACAGATATTTTAGCAATGCAGGATTCAAAACATTTACAACCATGGCAACCAACACACACATAGCGACGGGCCCAGACCCTTCTTATACCCTAAGTTCTGTCCCCATATGTAGATCAGGGGCAGACTGACACACACATCCCATTGATCCTGGGCCGCACACTTCAGACCAATGGGAACACACACAGACAGGGCCAAACACAGGAGAGACACAGAGCACGCACAAGCAGGCTGACTCACATAGGCAGAGGTAAACAAAGCAGCGGCGGGAAATCCAGAGCAGGGGAATTACAATTACAGCGCGTAATACAGGGCAGGAAACACAAATGCACAGATCATTACAATATCAACAATTCTATTTTTGATATCAAAGATTGTATTATTGATATCAACAATTGAATTTTTGAGATCAACAATTCTATTTTTGATATCAGTAATATCAGTAATTGCACTCTGGACTCTGGACTCTTGACCGGAGGGTTGTGGGTTCAATCCCCAGTGGGGGACACTGCTGTTGTACCCTTGAGCAAGGTACTTTACCTAGATTGCTCCAGTAAAAACCCAACTGTATAAATGGGTAATTGTATGTAAAATAATGTTATTATGTATAATGTGAAATAATGTATAATGTGATATCTTGTAACAATTGTAAGTCGCCCTGGATAAGGGCGTCTGCTAAAAAATAATAAAAAATAAAAATAATATAAAAAATTCAACTGTTGATATCAAAAATAGTTCTAGATATTTTTTTTATGGATTTTTCATTTTTTCATTTAAACTTTTTTTTTTTTTTTTTTAGTTATTTTGGCCAATGATTCTGTTTCCTACCATTCTAAACATTGCTGGGATAAACTGTCACGTTCTCTTCATGTATCGACTAGCTTATGTTTTGCTGCTCTGGTCTTACAACCTTGATGACGGTAAAGTCTCCCTGATCACGTTGTAGGGGAGGTCACAAGCTTTCCATTCATACCTTTACTTTGTTTGTAGCCCAATCCATTACAGAGTAATCGATGTGCAAACAAACACGGCCACCTCTTGAATGAGATAAGGGGAAAAAAAAAAGCCTTACAAAGGCTAATGCATGTGGCAATGGCTAGCCTGTGAGGTGCCAGAAGTTAACATCCCTTTTAGAACTTAGTGTGTCACTGGACATAAAGATTTACACAATGTTTATTTTTGGAGAGGTTTGGGGACCCTTGGGCTTAGCTTTGTAAAAACTCCTGTAGAATTTGATCCCTTTGTTCAAACAGTTCCAATTTTTACCCAGTATAGTAGACGTGTTGGTGAAGCACTGGCTCTTTTCATATGCTACAAGTTGAAAAAATGACTATAGAACATAAAAAAATGAAAAGCGTTTGTTGTTTTTTTATGTATTTTTTCTGGATATCTCCTTCCAGTGTGGTACTGAGTAAGACTTTTATCACACCTGAGGTTTTAGTCTTGATGCCCAAGGGGTTACCTTGAATTCAAGCCCTGAACCATGCCTGTGCTGTCTATACTTTGGAAGATATTGTGATTTATTTAAGGGCACAGCCCCCCAGGCGGAAATTGTCTGTGAGGGGCTGGGGTTTTGACAGGTTAATATGCCTGTCACCTGTGTCCAAATTGCATTTGAGCAATGAAAATGTTCTGAAGTATTTGAGTATTGTTGTTTTCTTTTGCTAAAGTGAATTTCATTTTTCTGTTTCATAGACCAAATAAACAATGGGTCCACTAGACCCGTGGATAAACTTTTCTTGGTGGATAGTAGTTACGGGTTAAATAAGGGTCAGGTCAGAAAGAATCTAAACAACCACCTCATTAGCTGCCTTTAATTACAAACAGGGAATTCATTATCAAGCTGAAACCTGATTGCGACCATATTAACAATGATAATCAAATTACTGCTTATCTTAAATATGAATTATGGCTAATGAATGCAATTTGATTGAGTGTGGGTAATAAGCGGTTTGGATTAAAATGTAAAATATATTTAAATGTTATTATGATTGAAAGTTTAAATATCTGTTTGGAAAACATGATTTCAGCCTTATAGCATCTTCAATTGCAATGGTATAGCAATGTACACATTCATTTATATGGAGGGGGGTAGTGCAATTTAAACATTTTTTTAATCAACTGGACACAGTTTTATTTATTATTGTTAGTTAAAATGTTTATGCTGTCTTCGTCACCTGGTTATTATCTGAAATTATAAGTTAATAATGAGACAGTCTGCTCTAATCATTTGGATCAACAATTATTTGATCTTATATTGTAGTACTGGTGGTAAGTCAATTGTTGGTACTAGGGGTGCAACAATTAATCGATGCATTATTGATCATCTGTCCTTAAATTTCCCGAGCTTCAAGTACATATTGGTGAATCGATGCATCAAATTAGAACCCAGTTTGAAGTCTCCTGTTGCCGGTTTGCATTAAAACCTTGAGTCTCTGAGTGCGCTTCTTTTAGTGCTCGTGCGGTAGATTAGCACGTTGCTAGGATACACTTTAGGCCTCTACAATCGCGTTGGACAAGCCAAATCAGAAGTAGGCCTTTTGTAATCACGTTTTCTTGATTTAAAAATTAAGGCAATACGTTTGTATTTTTTTAAATCTATTAAATCTATCGATTACCTTCTTTTGTTTCAAAGCATGTTGTGTTTGGATTATATGGCACTATTATATAAGAAGCTGTATTTAGTACGATAGACATAAAATGTTACCAGTAACGAACAACCATAGTTCAGATAGAAATTACTTCTGTTAAAATATAGTATTTTTTATTATTATTACAATGTTAAAGGGGCATCTGATGCGGACACACGCGTATTCTTTTCAGTGCCTTTTTGTTTAACTATTTTGCACAATGGTGTTTTTAGTTATTGGATCTTCTGTTTGTTCTTTATTTTGAAAAACAAAATGTCAATGCATCGAGTATCGTTGGCAAATTCCTATACGATAATCGAATGCAAAATTAGGGTTCCGATTGCACCACTAGTTGGTACCCATTCAATTTCTTCAGCATTCTGATTTATCCAGCCTATTTGTTTCTTTGAAAATTGAGTGGAAGTGTTTTGTAATTTTACTTTATAATTAAAATGGTATAATATTGTGTTGTGTTTAGACCTAATTAACATTAGGACTGAAGGAGGAGAAAAAATGATGTTCTGATTATGAGGAAATGTGGTGGGGAGACATATTAGCGTTGCATTTGCGCAGTGCAGTGAATAGCTGTTACATCGCTTGTTGCAGATTTTTCTTCACAAGCATGAAGCAACCTAAGTAGTGCTTTCATAATCTTAATAATTGTTTTCTCATTCAGTAAGAGAAGCAACCATATTAGTCATTCTTAGAATGGTTTATTTGCAATATAATTGATAGAATTTCTGGAGCTTAGGATAATGAGAAAATAAATAATTTTTGATTCTGAACAATAGGTGTTTGGTAAACTTGGGAGGGTGCTGTGTTTTATTTAAATTTTAATTTTTAACCAAGGCTTCTGTTTGCTGGTGTGACAGCGCCTGCAGTCACAAGGCAGCAGTCAGACTCCCCTACGAGAATGACAGCTCATATCCTGACAGCTTAATGTCTCATAACTTTCCAAATTGGTACTCCTACGAAGCCTGTGCAGATCAAAGTGAATGGGCTATGAAAACCCATGTCTGTTCCAAGAACATTTTGTTCCCATCTTGTATGTATATATATATATATATATATATATATATATATATATATATATATATATATATATATATATATATATACAGTGCCTTGCGAAAGTATTCGGCCCCCTTGAACTTTGCGACCTTTTGCCACATTTCAGGCTTCAAACATAAAGATATGAAACTGTAATTTTTTGTGAAGAATCAACAACAAGTGGGACACAATCATGAAGTGGAACGAAATTTATTGGATATGTCAAACTTTTTTAACAAATAAAAAACTGAAAAATTGGGCGAGCAAAATTATTCAGCCCCTTTACTTTCAGTGCAGCAAACTCTCTCCAGAAGTTCAGTGAAGATCTCTGAATGATCCAATGTTGACCTAAATGACTAATGATGATAAATAGAATCCACCTGTGTGTAATCAAGTCTCTGTATAAATGCACCTGCACTGTGATAGTCTCAGAGGTCCGTTTAAAGCGCAGAGAGCATCATGAAGAACAAGGAACACACCAGGCAGGTCCGAGATACTGTTGTGGAGAAGTTTAAAGCCGGATTTGGATACAAAAAGATTTCCCAAGCTTTAAACATCCCAAGGAGCACTGTGCAAGCGATAATATTGAAATGGAAGGAGTATCAGACCACTGCAAATCTACCAAGACCTGGCCGTCCCTCTAAACTTTCAGCTCATACAAGGAGAAGACTGATCAGAGATGCAGCCAAGAGGCCCATGATCACTCTGGATGAACTGCAGAGATCTACAGCTGAGGTGGGAGACTCTGTCCATAGGACAACAATCAGTCGTATACTGCACAAATCTGGCCTTTATGGAAGAGTGGCAAGATGAAAGCCATTTCTTAAAGATATCCATAAAAAGTGTCGTTTGCAGTTTGCCACAAGCCACCTGGGAGACACACCAAACATGTGGAAGAAGGTGCTCTGGTCAGATGAAACCAAAATCGAACTTTTTGGCAACAATGCAAAACGTTATTTTTGGCGTAAAAGCAACACAGCTCATCACCCTGAACACACCATCCCCACTGTCAAACATGGTGGTGGCAGCATCATGGTTTGGGCCTGCTTTTCTTCAGCAGGGACAGGGAAGATGGTTAAAATTGATGGGAAGATGGATGGAGCCAAATACAGGACCATTCTGGAAGAAAACCTGATGGAGTCTGCAAAAGACCTGAGACTGGGACGGAGATTTGTCTTCCAACAAGACAATGATCCAAAACATAAAGCAAAATCTACAATGGAATGGTTCACAAATAAACATATCCAGGTGTTAGAATGGCCAAGTCAAAGTCCAGACCTGAATCCAATCGAGAATCTGTGGAAAGAACTGAAAACTGCTGTTCACAAATGCTCTCCATCCAACCTCACTGAGCTCGAGCTGTTTTGCAAGGAGGAATGGGCAAAAATTTCAGTCTCTCGATGTGCAAAACTGATAGAGACATACCCCAAGCGACTTACAGCTGTAATCGCAGCAAAAGGTGGCGCTACAAAGTATTAACTTAAGGAGGCTGAATAATTTTGCACGCCCAATTTTTCAGTTTTTTATTTGTTAAAAAAGTTTGAAATATCCAATAAATTTCGTTCCACTTCATGATTGTGTCCCACTTGTTGTTGATTCTTCACAAAAAATTACAGTTTCATATCTTTATGTTTGAAGCCTGAAATGTGGCAAAAGGTCGCAAAGTTCAAGGGGTCGAATACTTTCGCAAGGCACTGTATATACAGTACTGTGCAAAAGTTTTAGGCAGGTGTGAAAAAATGCTGTAAAGTAAGAATGCTTTCAAAAATAGACATGTTAATAGATTATATTTATCAATTAACTAAATGCAAAGTGAGTGAACAGAAGAAAAATCAAAATCAAATCCATATTTGGTGTGATCACCCTTTTCCTTCAAAACAGCATCAAGCATCAATTCTTCTAGGTACACTTGCACGCAGTTTTTGAAGGAACTCGGCAGGTAGGTTGGCCCAAACATCTTGGAGAACTAACCACAGTTCTTCTGTGGATTTAGGCAGCCTCAGTTGCTTCTCTCTCTTCATGTAATCCCAGACAGACTCGATGATGTTGAGATCAGGGCTCTGTGGGGGCCATACCATCACTTCCAGGACTTGTTCTTCTTTACGCTGAAGATAGTTCTTAATGACTTTCGCTGTATGTTTGGGGTCGTTGTCATGCTGCAGAATAAATTTGGGGCCAATCAGATGCCTCCCTGATGGTATTACTTCTCAGCATTGAGGAGACCATTAATTCTGACCAAATCCCCAACTCCATTTGCAGAAATGCAGCCCCAAACTTGCAAGGAACCTCCACCATGCTTCACTGTTGCCTGCAGACACTCATTTGTGTACGCTCTCCAGCCCTTCGGCGAACAAACTGCCTTCTGCTACAGCCAAATATTTCAAATTTTGACTCATCAGTCCAGAGCACCTGCTGCCATTTTTCTGCACCCCAGTTCCTGTGTTTTCGTGCATAGTTGAGTCGCTTGGCCTTGTTTCCACGTCGGAGGCATGGCTTTTTGGCCGCAAGACTTCCATGAAGGCCACTTCTGACCAGACCTCCGGACAGTAGATGGGTGTACCAGGGTCCCACTGTTTTCTGCCAGATCTGAGCTGATGGCACTGCTGGACATCTTCCGATTGCGAAGGGAAGTAAGCATGATGTGTCTTTCATCTGCTGCAGTAAGTTTCCTTGGCCGACCACTGCGTCTACGGTCCTCAACGTTGCCCGTTTCTTTGTGCTTCTTCAAAAGAGCTTGGACAGCACATCTGGAAACCCCTGTCTGCCTTGAAATTTCTGCCTGGGAGAGACCTTGCTGATGCAGTATAACTACCTTGTGTCTTGTTGCTGAGCTCAGTCTTGCCATGGTGTATGACTTCTGACAGTAAACTGTCTTCAGCAACCTCACCTTGTTAGCTGAGTTTGGCTGTTCCTCACCCAGTTTTATTCCTCCTGCACAGCTGTTTCTGTTTCATTTAATGATTGTGTTTCAACCTACATATTGAATTGATGATCATTAGCACCTGTTTGGTATAATTGTTTAATCATACACCTGACTATATGCCTACAAAATCCCTGACTTTGTGCAAGTGTACCTAGAAGAATTGATGCTGTTTGGAAGGCAAAGGGTTGTCACACCAAATATGGATTTGATTTAGATTTTTCTTCTGTTCACTCACTTTGCATTTAGTTAATTGATAAATATAATCTATTAACATGTCTATTTTTGAAAGCATTCTTACTTTACAGCATTTTTTCACACCTGCCTAAAACTTTTGCACAGTACTGTATATATATATATATATATATAAATACTGAGCATCAAAAGAAACGTATCACTTATATTTGAGCATCAAAAGAAACTTATCACTTATATTTGGATAAAATTCACTAGATGTAACCGATAAATGACAAACTCTGTTTTAGAGCAGGTGCAGTGACTTTTTATTGTGCTGATTAACAACTGACATCAAGAAGATGCTGCAGGTGTTGTGACTCTTGGTCTCCCAGTTCATGGCCTGTCATTGACAGAGTGTGTCTGGTTATAAAGTCTCGCCAGGTTTGAAATTGCTGGCTTTGAGCACCCAAGACAGCGAGGCATAGTACACTGCTCTAGTCCAGCCTCCAACATGCCGTTTGCACAAAGGTGCTGCTCTCTTGACAGACGTGGCATATTGTTTTTTTTTCTGTGATTTTCTTTATTGCTTTTATTCAAGCTTGCAATTCAACAGCTGAAATCACTCCATATCCAGTGTCCAATCAACTGTCTCACTAATTCGGTGATTAAGAGCATATGCTTCAGTCATAGTCACTCAAGCGTGTCATGGTCAAGGATGAATGATCAAGTGATTAAAAAGAAACCAAAAACATTTTGTCAATGTCCATCATTTATATACCTTATTTATTTTCGAAAATAAATGTGTTATAATAGTGATACGTTTTGCTCAGTATATAACAGGGTGACTGACTTCTGCATCAAAAAGCTGCTTTCTACTCTTCACCTTAAAAAATATATTGATTGACAAGCCCATTGAAAATCAGTCCAGGGGAATTTCCTTTTTAAGGGAACATGGTAATATTAAAGTCTAGTGATCATTTTGTTGTTTATACAGTAGCAAGCATATATTCACACCTTATATGCAGTTTAAGTAGTTGATTAGGTGGCCTGTGCATTCTTGATATTTTATCATGTTATTTTTTTTAATATAATACTTTATTGGGTGTAATGTATTGTGCTAGCAATACATTGCACTTGTGTTTGCTTATGAAGATGGTTGCTGTCTCTTTGTAAATGAGGCTGGTTAAAAAATTTAATAAAATAAAATAAAGCAAAGCAACATGTGCCTGGTATTTTTTATATTAACCTGGTAATAGTTTTTTTTACATTATTTTCTTGAATTTAAATATATTACAATTGAAATCTGGACACCATTTTAGTCTGCTAATTTTGCCAGTTGGTTTCTGCAGCTGTTCAGAGGCAAAGTCCTTGAAGATGTGAGATGTCTGTGTTTATTAACTATATGTCTTTTTGTATTACATGGGCAGCACGTCAGTTGTAAATCACAAGGCTGTAAACTCCTGTAGTTTATGTAGATTATTATTAATAATTAATAAGGTAAATGTCCATACTTGGTTTCCCCGTAATAACAGATCATAATGATTATAAGGTTATATTAAGGATTGAGGCAAGGGTAATGTATGGAAGCCCTGAATCACAGATTAAAAAACAAACAAACAAAAAAACACAGTATCTATCTCGTACGTACGTGATAGTTTCTTGTACATACGTGATAGTTTCACGTACATACGTGATAGTTCAATATTTAGATTTAATATGAAACATTACAAAAAAAAACAACAAATGTGGTACTGCCTGAATAATTGTTGTAGTCACTGCATATAATTTAGCTAAAATTGTTAGAGAAACATTTTATAGTATGTTATTTAGCATAAACAACCTATGATATCTGGATCTTCCATATTGTTATTAACTACCACTACGTTTACTACGACTAGTTTGTTATTATCATCATTACTATTTATAGTAGTATTACAAATATATTTAAATAGAATCACTTAAGTTTATAAACTTAAATTTTGTTTATTTCCTTGAAACTTTAGATTATCTACGAATATGAGAATGGCAGTTCAAAAGGACATATTTCTATTTCTTCGGGAGTGTGGAGTTGGTGATGAGGTCATTCAGCAGATGGAAAGTCAGAAGGTACATTTTTTCAAAGAATGATTTTCAACATAAAAAGAACACCATTAAGAGCAAGGAACACTGTGAAACTTAAATATAATGCAACTCTGGGTATACTGTTTACTGATTCTTAAAGACCCAGGAAGAATCTAACCATAAAGATATATTAACTCCCCTCTTTGTGCAAACCTCAAGCTACAATGACTGCATGCTTTGCATATTTAAAGATACACATCTAGCCTAGTGGATCATAGCTGGAAGATAGAGGAAATGTCATTCTTATTGATGACACTTCTTTGCCTGTGGCAAAGTGGTTTATTGTAGACAGGTGCAGTGTGTGAAAGAAGCAGACAGAGATAATTGTAATCCAGTTTTAGAAATGTTTTTATTTTATTTCCAGGTCTGGCGACCAAACAATAGTTCCCTGACAGTACACACCAATGTGTACAGCCCGGGGTATATAATAAAAACAGACAGTCCCAAATTATAAACAATATCCGTCCCACAATAATACAAACATGATCACCAGTCCTGGGTGCGTGCAGTAGTGCTTGTGGTGGGTGATACAGGTTTGTATTTGTGACAAAGGTGCAGTGTTGTCCGGTTTCATGATGGCCCCTGGCAACAGCTCCGTAACTATGTTAACTGTCTGGTAACGTACAAGACAAGATGAGAAAATTACAAACAAACAAAAACACAACACTCACAATTTCAGTTTTAAATATACT
The DNA here is from genome assembly GCF_902713425.1 of Acipenser ruthenus. NCBI lineage: Eukaryota > Metazoa > Chordata > Actinopteri > Acipenseriformes > Acipenseridae > Acipenser > Acipenser ruthenus. The sequence goes on along the minus strand of NC_081191.1, from coordinate 39,769,577 downwards.
GTGTACTGTCCTTCTGGCTCTTACTGTCCTTCTGGCAATGCGAAGGAACAGATTACGATTCTCCGTCCCCCTTATATGCTGTCACGCATGACCCCTTGGTAAACGAGCTGCCTTTACAATCTGCGGCTGCTACATCGTTTCCCTTCTGGGTCAATACGTTCTTGCAACAGAGTCTCGCCTTCTTCCAGACTGACCAACTTCCCGACTCTGTCCTTGCTGCTTAGCGCCCTCACAGGTTGGGAGTGAGATTTACAACCAAGATTCATTGTATTTCTGTTACACTGCCCCATACATCAATATGGAATGTATGAGCTTCAAGTGCAAAAAAGGTACTGCAGAATGTGAGCTGCTGTGCACAGATACCAACAGGGTAACTGACTGAGATAGTGATAGTGATAACGCTAGTTGCCAGAGTGACTGAAGAGTATAAGAATATCAAACACCTTATGTCTGACAGTGTTTTTTCTGGCATCTCACTGATTTGTTGAAAAAAATATTCTGCTCAAGAGAAAATCCATAAATTCTTATCTTTTAGTCAATAGTTTGAAATGTGTGCATGAAGCCTGTGTCTGTGAAATATTAGGAATTATTTTTTACCTCAATTTTAATATTGTACAATCAAAAAGTACTTCAGAGATACTTGTTCAACTGCTTAAATAGAAGACACTGATGGGTAATTTACAAAACAATAAACCAAAAACATTACTGTAGTCACTGTGATTTGTCTTAATACTTTAACTCCTGTATTTTTTTTTTCAACAGTTTTGCTGATGGATGATGAAACTTTAGCGAGGTACTTGCCTGCTCTAGGGGATAGATTGGCTTTGAAAAGTTATTGCAATAAACAAGCTGGCAGTAATTCACAGGATGAAAAGAACACCAACCATGTGAAGAAAAATGTTCTTGAAAAACTGAGGAAAACAATGAAGTTAAAGCAATCATCAGCAGTCAGTTCTGATTCAACTGATATAAGTTAATACGTCTTGTGAAGGGTGTCTTGCATAAGAGATGTCATCTCGTGCAGTTTGGGCGAGAGGACCGCAAAGTGAAGCTGATTAGACACATAGATATCTTTACAGTGAAAATAACCCCCCTTCTCCCTGTCTAATGATGGTTTGGTCCAGGATCGACCGTAACTGACCTACAGTAGCTGATCTGTGCTGTTTTTTCAGGTTAGTTAAACGTGACGAAACTATTTATTAAAAACAAATGTACATCCTGCAATGCTTGCACCACTAGCATGTAAGTGTCCTGAAGCGTCATTAGTAACTGAAGAGTTACTCTGATTTGGTGTAGGAAAGTTATTACTAGTCATGGCTGCCAAAGCAGGTGGGACTTGTTCCTGAAGACTTGTATGAAGAAATGTATTTATTTCCCTTTTTTCACATCACATGGCCTAAATTATCATTTTTACGCAGATGACACTCAAATCTGTGTGTTCCAGTTGTTTAAGAAAAGGGCTTGTAACCACAGGTCCCCGGTTCAAATCCCACTTCAGCCACTGACTCATTGTGTGACCCTGAGCAAGTCACTTAACCTCCTTGTGCTCCGTCTTTCGGGTGAGACGTAATTGTAAGTGACTCTGCAGCTGATGCATAGTTCACACACCCTAGTCTCTGTAAGTCGCCTTGGATAAAGGTGTATGCTAAATAAACAAATAATAATAATAATAAAATCTATATTCATTCTAAACCTGATAGTGATGCTGCTGCCTCTGTTCTTACTGTCTGTATCTCTGATATAAAAAGTTGTATGTCACTGTCACAAAGACGGCCGGAGTGGGTGGCGTCAGACCAGAAGCAGGAAATAAACAGACAGAGACTTGGAGTTTGGTGGAGCTGAGCGAATGCTTTCGCTCAGCATTTAATAAACAGAACAGAAAATAAAAGGTTTTAAACACAAAAACAGGACATGGCACTTGCGCCAAAATAAATAGACAAACAAAACGTACTAAACACTTAACAAACGGTGCACGGAGAGACAAACAAACATGATGAGTACAAACACTTATAGATTATTTTCCTTCACTTTACTTTACTTTCTCCTTCTCTTTCTCACCCGTTCTCCACTCTCGAACACCCAACCACCCCGAGTGAAAGAAAATGTTAAAGTGAAAGAATACTGTTGTGCTGGGATTCAATTACTAATTAATTATTCACTTGAATCCCAGCACGTGAATGAATTACGTGCAACCCCGTGCTCACATATTACATTTAACCAGCACGTGAAGTGATTTGTGCCCTCCTCGTGCCTAAATACAAATCTACATTTTAAATACTCGTGCTGCACACACCCATTTATATCCCGTGTACCAATGACTATACACCAACATTAACACACGCACGCAACATACAACACATAACACACAAAATACACACAGGGGCGGGCACTTCGTCACAGTCACAAAATTGTTTACACCTAAATTGTAATAAGACTGAGGATATGCTATTAGGTACTTCCCATCAGCTACGTAAAACCAATGCTGTAAATTTGTCAGTTGATGGTACCATGCTTGAGTTCAGATCTAAAATGAAAAATGTGGGTGTGATTTTTGATCCTGGGTTAACCTTTGAACAGCATGTGTTGAATACTGTCAAGGTTTCATTTTTTCACCTCAGAAATATAGCTAGGCTTCGACCTATGCTCTCTGTATCTGCGGCTGAAAAATGGGTTCATGCGTTTGTTTTCTCTAGGATTGATTATTGTAGCGCCCTGGTCTCTGGTCTCTCTAATAGCATTCTCAACAAATTGCAATATGTTCAAAATTCTGCAGCTAGAATTTTGTCTAGGTCACGCTCTAGAGATCACATTACACCTGTGTTGGAGCCCTTGCATTGGCTGCCTGTTAGGTTTCGAGTGGATTTTAAAATCCCTCTCCTGACCTACAAGGCTCTCCATGGGCTGGCTCTGCTTTATTTGTCAGATCTTTTAACCTTTTACACACCCACTCTCAACCTCTGCTCCACCGATCTTAGACTGTTGTGTGTCCCTTCTGCTCGCCTGCGCTTTATGGGCGAGGGGGCCTTCTGTTGCAATGCCACACAACTTGAATTCTATTCCGTTAGCGATCAGGGATTCAGCAACTTTGAGTGTTTTTAAATCGAGTTTAAAAATGTACTTTTTTAGAAAGGCATTTTTATGATTCATTTTCCTTGTTTTTGTTTCTATGTGTTATTGTTTTTGTTTAATTTATCTTTGTTCTGTGAAGCGCTCTGAGACGATTGCTTTTAAGGGCGCTATATAAAATAAATTTTATTATTATTATTATTATTATTATTATTATTATTATTATTATTATTATTATTATTATGATGCATTTCATCTGTGTTTGTCGCATAATGCTTGAGACTGAGTTCGCTCTTGTGTCCAGAAACTGAAATAATTTGCCTGTCTTCAACTCCAGCAACACTTAAACAAGCGGCACGAACACAATGGTTGGTGTATATTGTAGAGAGCAGCTTCTACTGAGATTTTTGTTTCATCAAACTGGCAATAAAACATTCACCAAGGGGATGCTTCCTGTACCAGATGTCATCCAATTTTTTTTTCATGGAATTTGAAAAAGCCTTGGCTGTACAGCTTAAAGCTTGGAATGTACAGCTCAAAACTTTTTATAGGACACTTTTTGAAATCTGGCTGTGAGTATGTTTGTATATCAGTGATATTGGGACTGTCTTTAAGACCAGCTTGGTGATTTTTGGTCTGTAATGCTGATGTTTGAGTGACATATTCACGGCCAGTGACATCGGCAAGTAATATGTCCCAATTACTTATTATTATTATTATTATTATTATTATTATTATTATTATTATTATTATTTATTTATTTATTTCTTAGCAGACACCCTTATCCAGGGCGACTTACAATCGTAAGCAAATACATTTCAAGTGTTACAATACAAGTAATACAATAAGATTAAAACAAAGGTCGAAGTTAATAACAGGATTTTCCATTTTGCTATGTTTTTATTTAGAGCGTTTTATTTTTAAAATACAGATAATTCTATGCACAGGATGAAATTAACACATGATAAGAGGTATAGGAATGTTTGGAAATACTGCTCCGTGATTGGCTGATTTCTCATATGTGATTTATAATGATGAAAATCATTCACAATACAAAGTAGGGAAATCAATGGTTGGAAACAAATATGCTGCAAAAAGCAACAGGAAAATAGAGTTCGACTGGATACATAATGTGAAACAAGTCCGTGTTCATGGTAGGCTGTGTGGCAAAGTGGTTTGTAATGCGCAGGTGTAGAGGTGATGTTGCAGTGCACAGTAATAAATGACCAAACAATGTTCACGGTCAAAGCAGCTTTATTGTGGCTCTTCGTGCCGTTAACTAATAATGTGTATTTGCACAGCTAAACAAACAGGGTTTCAGTCCCAAAACAATAATAAGTGACCAGTGCAGTATTGTAATCCGGGTTTGGTGCTGGCTTAACAGCGACAGCTCCTGGTTGTTAGCCGTCTAATAATTATAAATCGCAACAGTTAGTAAAACAAAAAGAAATATAAAACACTGTTTTTTTTATGGTTAAACAGCGCTCCATTCGTAACCACAACAAAAAGGGGCAGATTGCTTCGTCACATACCCTGATTACCCTCAGTCACGCCGACTTTGGTAGCGAGTGCAATCACAATCCTCCAATCCATGACTGACACATCACCTACCGCATTAAGGCGATGACTTCAGGTATTGTGACTCCGCCCCCTTTCCGGATGGCCGGCTTCTGACTGACCCTGGAATGAACTGTCAAACCATCCAGTCCGGGGCACTCTCTTTCCCTTATACAGCGCCCTCACAGGTCGGGAGGGAGATTTATAACCAAGATTCATTCTTTCTCTGTCACAGGGTGGTACTAGAAAAATCTCTGTCCCAAAGAACATAGACTGCGATGGGTTGTTAAAGATCGGGAAAGATCTGTTTTTTTCCTGATGGACAGTCAAAAAAAGGTAATTAAAAAGAGTTCACTTTTAAAATCTGGGATTTTAAACAAAATGTGTTACCACTTGGTGTGACTGTAGGGGATGTGTATGAAAAAAGTTAAAATGGGGATTGTTCGTTTCTACTTGGCGTCTCTGGATCAAAATAGAGTTGAAACAACTGTGCAAGTGGTCCCAGAAGAAATGTCAAGTACTTTAGACTGCACTGTGCCTTTCGATACTGCTGAGTCTGCACAAGTTCTTTTTCCAGAAAAATTCAGCATGCACCCAGTATCTGAAAAATGTACCTCAAATTTTTCCAAAAATGTAAGAAATTATTCACTGAAAGAAATGCCTGACAGTCATTGCTTTATAATTGATTCTACTGCCACTGATTGTGACCTTGGCCTCTGCAGCTCTGGAAACATTATAACATCTGTTGCTTTTGCAAGTGGTATATTTTCTTTTGATTTGGAGGTAGAGTTTTATCCATTCAACTGTGAAAGTGAAGTGTGTGATGACACTGCCTTGGGTGATACCAGGGATTCCCAATTCATACCAACCAGTTTCTACTTCCCTTAAGTCAATGCATGAAACCAATAACCCTATTCTTTGTTCTACACCTGAACACAGATCACTAAACTCACCTATAAGACAAGAACGATTAATCACTTTCATCACCTCCTCAACACCTGCACCCAGCTCTGCTCTGCAACAGGTGCACCCACTGCCACCAAACTCAACACCTGCACCCAGCTCGCCTCCACTGCAGCTTGCAGGTGTGTGCTATGTGACTTTACACAGGGTAATCATAGTTCAAAATATGATAGCAGCGTTTAAAGATTCAAGCATTTTGAATGCTTCTCTGAAAATATCCTTTGCTGATGAAGCAGGTGCTGATGCGTCTGGTGTCTCACAGGATGCATATGCTGCTTTTTGGGCAGAACCACGCTGAAGGAATATGGCAAACAGGAATGGGAATCCTTGGGAAGAATACTAATTAAGGGACACATAGACCGTTCCTATTTCCCAATTCGACTGCTGTAGTCCATGGAGAGTCAGAAACTACTCCCAAAATATTGATTGATTATTTTTTGAGCTATATTGCTTCATTTGAGAACGATGTAAATACTGCAGTAATGAATTGTAGCATTGGAGAAGATGACCAGGATGAGTTGTTGGAAATTCTGTAAAGAATGGGTTGTCACACAGTTCCATCTCATGATGACATGAAGGGCACAATTTTGCTAGTAGCCCATAAACAGCTGATACAAGAACCAAAATATGCCTTGGAGATTATGTCCAATATAATCTGCAGCACTCTGCAAATGTTTCTACAAGATGTTTCAGATATAGTAGCATTGTATGAGGCCAAGAAGGCCACCGTAAAAGGAGTACTAAAACTTATTGAAGCAGAGGTTCAGAATGCAGCCCAAAACAAAACATTGAATTTCTTAAAGCAGTTCATTCGCTCTTTGGATGATGGACGACTGCAGAAATTATTGTACTTTGTGACGGGAGCAGATATTTTGTGTGTTGAGAAAATTGAAGTGCAATTTACTACTCTGAGAGGTCTGGAGTGAAGGCTGATTGCACACACCTGTGGTCTACTTTTAGAGGTGCCATGCACCTATAATTCCTATCCAGAATTTAAGATGTGAATTCCAGAATATTTTGGATGGTGACGGTCACATTGTGAATGCTTTAATTAAGGTGGGATGTCCCATTTATAAACTAGATACGCAGAGACTTGTGTGCACTTTTTCTGAGAACTTTACTTGGAATTCAATGAGCCTATACCTGGAAAAATTTTCTTTGAACAGACAGAGATGGTGATGCTACAGTACATACATGCGAGTTGGTTAAGAACTGATCAAAGATAGCTTAGAATTTTACCAGTTTAACTGCAGGTAATAAACACTGTAAAAGTGTGTTCTTTGAAACAGCAGGCTGCCTTCTCTTAAAAAGTAAAGTTCTTCTCAAAATCTGCATAGTGAAACATAATATATATTCACCATTGTCACATGTAAGCTTTGTTATGTGGAATTCTTCATTTGTGCATAGGAAAAAAGTTATACATACAGGATTTTTACAGAACCCCTGAACCATAGAGTGCAAAAGACTAATGTACCTGTATCATCTATATGTGATACCGTGGCCCTCGAGGTCCACTCCAGTCAGGGGTTTTTGTTTCAGTCAGTTCCTGAATGAGTTAATTGACCCCTAACAGGTATAATTAACTAATTTAGGACCTGCTTGGAGCAAAGGTCTGAACTGGAATGGATCTTGAGGGCCAGAGTTGTGCACCACTGCCGTCGGTTCTCATATGTACTTAAATCTCATTACATTAACAGCTGAGTGGAAGATTGTCAGTCCACCTCAGAACATAACTACAGGAATCAATTCCAATTTAAGAAAGACAGTGTGTTAATTACATGTTATGGTTAAATTCCGATGGCTTTCCATAGAACAATGTACTATCACGTACCTTATTCTATATACATTTTTTCTCAATTTTAAATTGGATTGGATATAACACTTTACTTGACTGAAAATGTAAAAAGCATATTTGAATATGCGCTGTCAGCCATTTCCATGTTAAAAGCAGGAAATGCAAACATAAATGGCTTGTTTCACAGACCCCGATAAGCACTAATCTTGGACTACCTCATGTTATTTTAGGTAAAGTAACCCAAGATTAGTGCTAATTGGGGTTTCAGTTAATTATAAGGTATACTTTTTTCACTCTAGTTCAAGCATTCTGTAGGTTGTTTGTACAACAAACATATTTTGTGTTTTGAGGATGACAGTTGTTGTGATTTAAGTCATCTATATTTGTTTTGCCGTTCTGGGTCCTGTTCACATGGATTAAAACAATAGTAGGCAGTAAAACATTTATTTCTGAAACATTTTACTACATATTCAGTTTTTTTTGAAGGAATGTAGAATTTTACCAACATGTCTTGAAAATTGACAATGTTTAATTAATCACATTTAAGTCTTAAATAGGGTACAGCTGTGTGAATAAGGGCTTGTTGTGTGCCTTATGATGCTTTTATTTATTTTATTCTACAAATGTTTTAATTACTTTAGGAACTTTATAAAAAAAATAATCTGCAATGTTCTTATTTTTAGACTATTCATAGGTAATAACATAATTATCATTTATTTTTCTCTGCCATAAGCATTTAGTAGCTTTATAGCCAGTTTTTTGTTGGTTGTAATTTTTATTCTGAAAAATGGCAAAATATACATAAATTAAAATAAATAAAGACCAGCAATGGGGAAGATTACAGCAAATGCCCTATTTCCTCTTTGAAAGTGATGCAGAGATGTGTGGCTTGGTCTATATCACCTGGTGGATCAAGTCCACGTTCATCCATCAAAAGGCAGCACAGTTCAAATACGGTTTTGTCACAGGGATAGTTTCTCCTTGTGAGGCATTCTTCTTCACAATTCAAAATTTCATCCCTGCTGCTGGGACAGAGATGATCAGCAACTCTATAGAGATGTGGAAGGGTGTACATTATGAGCGGTACATTATGAGCAGTGGCATTGTGAAGAAGACAGCATTTGTTCCACATGGATGTTTTCCATTCCACGATCTGCATGGATCCTTTTTGGACAGCCAGCTCTTGCATTTACAGCCTCTATGGGGCCACTGCTAGTTGAGTAGACCTCAAGCCAGATGACACTATGTGAAAAGCCATCCATGCATCCATTTATACAGAGACCATTAAGGCTTAAGCTTGTCGTAAGAATCAAGGTGCCACATAGAATTTGGACCAGGGTTATTGCATACTCGTCGCCTAAGCCTCCGATGACTTCGGTGCATCATACCAACTGGGTTAATAATTTTTAACAAAAGCCTTACGGTTTCTCGTTTCACAAAAAGCCCACGCCGAATGCATTTGAAATGCGTTAACCGATATCCAGGAGTTGTCCCGATATCAGTTTCCTCCATTATGTAAATCGCAACATCGACAACGTCTAAGTAATGTTTTCGGCGATACAGCCTCTTCTTCTGCAGTGTTGCCTGGAGTATTCTGAGGCTTATAGTAAGTCCGGGTCCAATGAAAAGAAGTTCTAGAATTTCTCTTTGCTGAAGTCCTAAAATAAAGCGATGTCAGATTGTCCAGTTCACCCACCATCTTCACCAGTCAGTTTAGTTATCACTTTGTTGTTAACTGTAGACCACTCTGATCTCCCTCACACACTGGTTACAGCACTCTGGACTCCAGCACTGCATTCTTGCACTACCCACTGGCTATATCCACCACTATCACGTACGTACGAGAAACTATCACGTACGTACGAGATAGAGTCTGTTTTTTTTTTTTTATCTGTGGTTCAGGGCTTCTGTGGCAATGGTAATAAAAGCAAGTACTACAAATGTACTTGGAGTATCTTATAACATAGCTTTAACTATTTTAGTTTGTTCTACTTTTATACAATGTATGTCCTTTTGAGTCAGTGTGCCATATTTTGCTTGTCCTCCCATGCACTGCTTTGTAATTGCCAGTGGTAAAACAATCAACAGGCCTAGCACGGAAAGAAAGGACTGGAATCTGACAGGTTGGTATATTTTTTTCAAGCCTAGCATCAAGCCTATGGTCAAGCATGTCACCAAAGCAGTAATTATTTTGAAAGCTGGAGACATGCGGTTGCTGCATCTATGATCAAAGCTCTCTATTACCTATACTATTTGTGCAATTTCATTGCCATTGTCTTAATTAGTTACAAAAGCAATAACACAGAACAGGGTTTTCAAATATGCCCCAATATATGCACATCTAGGGTTGTTGTTCGGCACAAGGCAAAGCCAAGTGCCGTTAAAAACAGACAATGCCTGCTAATTTTTGATATAGTCTTTGGAGCTCGGAGTCCTCCTTTTACCCTTTTTCTCCCAGTGTGGCCAGAACAATAAAAAAATGACCATGAGGAATTACAGAAACAGCATCAAACCAATTTTATTTTGCACTAGGAGATTAAATTGGGGATCAGACAGGAGGATTCCTTGCATTTCCCTTTTTTAAGGACACTTAAACTGCTCAGATCAGAGCCAGGGCATTAGTTTTAGGATTGCAGAAATTTCAAAAGAAACGCAAAGCTTAAGACAAGAACTGGAGCAGCGTTGGAGGCTTCTTGGAGCAGTTGTGGCAGCAGAAAATCAGTCATGAGATTACTGATTGCTTTTTTTCACCCTCTGCAGCTGAGGATGAAGTTTGGTACCCGACAGTGCCTGAAAGTCTTGTATCTGTCCTTGTTCCTATCATAGAGATGTGACTTTGTAAGAGAATTGTGAGGGTCTGGAACCAACTCCCCAGTAATGTTGTTGAAGCTGACACCCTGGGATCCTACAAGAAGCTGCTTGATGAGATTCTGGGATCAATAAACTACTAACAACCAAACGAGCAAGATGGGCTGAACGGCCTCCTTTCGTTTGTAAACTTTCTTATGTTCTTCTTATGTTCTTAAGGCCTATTATATAGTCAGTGTTGATGATAAATGACAAAACCTGATGTACATGTAGGTCACAAAGCTTTAGAAAGACTGTACTGTACTGTACTGTATACTTTTTATTGTAAAAATTTGGTTCAGGTTTTTCAATGTTACAAATAACTAAGCTATGGCTAAATAGGTAAAGCATATTATACATGCATATATATGATTTATTTACCATTATATATCATAAGTAAACTGTATTTTATGTATGTTTTATTTACTGTAAAGGTTATGTATTTAATCACATGCAGATCAATGTAATGTAAAGCATCCAGAGATGATAAATAACAAAATCATAAACATTATGATTAAATACTAATAAAAACACAAAATATGTTTTTGTTTTTGCTCTGTTGACTCTTAATTACAAAACTGAATTGTCACGTTATTTGTTTACGACTATAGTGGTGGGCAGAATTTGGCAAGGAGGCGACATTTGCCATGACTGCCATATTCACTTGGATTTTGAAGTTCAGGGTAAAAAGATCCTCAGACCTAAAATCCTTCGAGTCCTGAATCACACACCAGCTCAGTACTGTATTGGATTGTTTACATTACGTGGATATGTTCATTGTCCACAGCATTATTCAAATGCTGGGGACAAAGTAGAATGTACAGATCAGTAGTAAACAGCACATTTCTAATAAGATAGTGGAAATCCTTTAAGCAACTAATGCATGTAAAATAAAATATTAAGTGTTCTTATGCGTTTAAACCCAGGCTTGTTCATTCCTGCCAGCTGGACACAGATGCCAATTCCCAGACTGTCCGGGTCAAATCCTGACAGGTGGCAACCCTAGGAATAGTTGTATGACCTTTGTCTAATGTAGGTATTCACTTCTGTTTGTGCTACTAAGATTTCAGTTTACAAAAGCTCCCTTATTTTGAAAACTGTATAAAAATGTTTGCTGAACCCCATTTTGCAGTCAGCGTTGCTGAATCCTGCCCATGGTACACCCTCGAACTTCAACTGCTTAAATCTGCTTGCCGCAAACTCGAGCGCAAGTGGAGGTCGTCTGGACTAACGGTTCACAGAGAGATCTGGACCGACCCTCTCGCGAGCTACAGGCATGCGCTTGGCACGGCTAGGGTGAAATACTTCTCTGAAATCAGAACTATGGGACATGGTAAAACCAATGTTCTCTTTAATACCATTGATCAAATCCTACATCCAGCCACCGACAGATCCAACTCCCGTCCATCCTCCTCTCTTACCTGTCATGATTTCTCCTCTTTCTTTTGGAACAAAATCGACAACATCTATTCTACACTCACCCACCACAAACCCAGTTTACTACTGGACCGCCTTGACGCTCCTCCTTCTCTCCTCTCTCCATTGCTGATGTTTCCTACTTACTATTGAAATCAACTACTGCCACATGCCCCCTGGCCAACTAACCTTGTCCGTCTCTGTGCTTCTGATCTTGCTCCCTCCATTATGCACTCTCAACCTGTCCGTGGATTCTGGCTCAGTTCCTGCTGCCCTTAAGCTTGCCTGAGTTACGCCGGTACTCAAATAACCCTCCCTTGACCCGGCTGACTTATCTAATTTCCGTCCCATTTCCAATCTCCCTTTTCTCTCAGAAACTCTAGAAAGGGCTGTAGCCAGTCCGTTGATGAAACATCTCACAGACAACAATCTGCTTGAATCTACAGTCTGGTTTCCGGCCTCATCACAGTACTGAAACTGCTCTGCTCCAGATTGTGAATGATCTCCTGCTCAATGTTGATGCTGGTGCTCCCTCTATGCTTGTCCTCCTTGACCTAACAGCTGCTTTTGACACCATAGATCATGGCATTCTTCTTGACCGTCTTCAGAAGTATGATGATTATGCTGGAATCTCTGGAACCTGTCTCTCCTGGATGTCCTCTTACCTATCCCGATGCATTCAGTCTGTTTTCTATGCTGGATGCAGTGGTGTTGCAAAACCAGTCACTTGTGGTGTCCCCCGAGGATCTGTTCTTGGGCCCCTTATCTTCAATATCTACATGCTTCCCTTGGGTCACCTCATCCGCCAACACAGCCTCATGTTTCACTCCTATGCTGACGACACCCAGCTCTACTTAAAATTCGAATCTAGTAGCCCATCTGCCATGGTCCGGCTCTCGGCTTGCATTCAATACATAGAGGCCTGGATGTCTGCCAATTTTCCTTTAGCTGAACACTAGCAAATCTGAACTCCTTCTAGTAGGATCTAAAACTCTACTTAAGAATCTCAATATAGCTGCCCTGAACCTCAGAAACTGTCTGCTGCTGCCTTCCCCCACAATACGAAGCCTTGGTGTACTTCTTGACAGCAACCTCTCCTTTAATGCCCACATCTCCTCCGTGGTCAAATCTTCCTTCTACCATCTTCGAAACATCTCCAAAGTCCGTCCCTATCTTTTCCTCCCAGATGCGGAGATACTTTGTCATGTATTTGTCTCCTCTCGACTCGACTACTGCAACTCTCTATATGATGGTCTCCCGGCACGCACCATAAACCGACTGCAGCTAGTTCAAAATGCCGCTGCCAGGATCCTTACCTGTAAAGTTCAGGATTATTTTCAAAATTCTCGTGCTCACCTACAATGCCCTTCATCACACAGGTCCTGAGTACCTCCTCAACCTGCTGACCCGCTATGTCCCTGCCCGCAAGCTGAGGTCCTCCGACTGGCCTGCTTGTTATCCCCCAAGCAAAAGTGCACCACACTTGGAGAACGCTCGTTTAGCTTCATGGCTCCGACTCTTTGGAACTCTCTCCCAGCTTTGGTGCGTGCAGCTCCCACAGTCGCTCGCTTTAAATCAAGTCTCAAGACCCACCTGTTCTCTCTTGCTTTCCATGCTCTTTAAGCCTGATATCTACTATTAGCTGCTGTGTTGCTGCTACTATTTCATGTATTATGCTACTATCATGTATTATGCACTTCCCACTGTATTTAAGGAATTATGCATTGTTGTTTTTTTTTACTGTATATCATGTATTATGTATGTCTCTGTATTTAAAGTATTATGGATGTTCTTGTTGTTACTGCATCTTGTAAAGCACTTTGTGATGGTGGTCCACTATGAAAAGAGCTATATAAAATAAAGATTGATTGATTGATTTAAAAAGTTTACCACAGTAATTTTTCATGGTCTTTTTGCAGTTCTTACATGCTTTACCATACATCTCTAGGATTTGCTATGTTTTTACTATCCTTAATTACACTTTGTCATACTTTTACGGGAAACCTTTATATGTGTCTGTCCTCGTGAATGTTCTGCAATATATTATTATTATTATTATTATTATTATTATTATTATTATTATTTATTTCTTAGCAGACGCCCTTATCCAGGGCGACTTACAATTGTTACAAGATATCACATTATTTTTTACATACAATTACCCATTTATACAGTTGGGTTTTTACTGGAGCAATCTAGGTAAAGTACCTTGCTCAAGGGTACAGCAGCAGTGTCCCCACTGGGGATTGAACCCACGACCCTCCGGTCAAGAGTCCAGAGCCCTAACCACTACTCCACACTGCTGCCCCCATATATATGAGAGCATATGTCTGTTTTTAATAAAGCTACTGCAATTCCCTTTAAATTTCTTAGGCTGGGATGTCAATTGTAAAGTGGAGATTTCAAGAGGATACTTGGCAGGAACTGGTAATATTCAGCAGAAACCTCCTGGGAAATTTGTGAGGGTGACTTATCGTGTGAACCTGGAAGGCTGATGGATTGTAATCTATAAAGGCATGACTTGCAGTGCAGAACCTATTGGTCAAACATCCTCTCCAAGAGGTAGCCTCAACATGCACCTCATGGCTTGATATTTAATGTATAAACAATCCTTGTTCAAATAAATTGGCAATAATGAATCTACATTTAAATAACACACACACGTTCTGTGCATACAATATAACCGTATCTGCAACAACAACAAAATAAAAAACAGATACTGGTTGCCTATCAGTTTACACAGACATAGTTTATATACGGTACTGTTTATTACTGCTTGTGTTAATCTATTTCATTGTATCTTATATACAAGTGAAAAACACTTAGCTAACCTAACCTGTGAGTCTTACTAGAAAATGTAAATGAAAGTTTTATTTTTACCCAAAAAGGGCACTATTTCAAGATTTCAAGGTTGATATAATCTGAATGGTTTTATAGAATTTTTAGAGCATTTTGCAGCACCAGGGGATGCCCCTGTATTGCATTACCCACTTAATGCTCTAAGAAATTAGCTGTGGCTTATGCTATTAATCTTGCTGCTGTTTTCCTCCAGGGGTGATTTCTTGATCCACTTGTTAAAATGTTATGGTCCTTGTGACCATGCAGAATCCTTGCCGGTGTGAATAGTGTGTGGGAAATGTAAGGTTAGCAGGGATGGGTTAAATGGACAACCCCTCACAGCCCCAGGAGTCACAAAGGGGGTAAATGGACACCCCTTTCCAAAAGCCCAGGGGTAACCAAGGAGGTTAAACAGGCTCCCCCTTACAAAAGCCCTGAGCTTCTGTGAGGGGGTGCCCATTTAACCCCTCTTGTAACCCCTGGGCTTTTGTAAGGGGGCGCCCGTTTAACCACCTTTATGACCCCTGGGCTTCTCGGAAGGTGGTCCGCTCACCTCCTTCGACCATGGTGGTCCTTGGTCTTCTGTCAGGATCGTCTGTTTAATCCCGCTACTGACACCACTTGTGGCAGAATAGCTGCAGTTCAAGCACTAGCGTGCACATTTATTATTATTATTATTATTATTATTATTATTATTATTATTATTATTATTATTTCTTAGCAGACGCCCTTATCCAGGGCGACTTACAACCGCAAGCAAATACAAATACATTCAAGTGTTACAATACAAGTAATACAATAAGAGCAAGAAATACAATAATTTTTGTTCAAGTGTGACAAACCACAATTCAATAATACAGCAGATAATAGTGATAGTTACATCAGGATATGATTAAATAGTGATAGTTACATCAGGATATGATTAAGTACAAAATACTACAGGTTAAACACTTGGCAGATTACAATATTCTGAAGTACAGGATTAAATGCAGTAAAATAGGGGGCAGATAAGAGCAAAATAAAGCACATTTAAATGAAGGGTGATAGTGTCCCAGGATACAACAGAGGAGTTCTACAGGTGCTGTTTGAAGAGGTGAGTCTTAAGGAGGCGCCGGAATGTGGTCAGGGACTGGGCAGTCCTGACATCTGTAGGAAGGTCGTTCCACCACTGCGGAGCAAGGGTGGAGAAGGAGCGGGCTCGGGAGGCAGGGGAGCGTAGCGGAGGTAGAGCCAGTCTTCTAGTGCAGGCGGAGCGGAGAGGTCGAGTGGGGGTGTAGGGAGAGATGAGGGTCTGGAGGTAGCTGGGTGCAGTCTGGTCAAGGCATCTGTAGGCTAGTACAAGAGTCTTGTATTTATTAAATTGAACAACAAATAAACAGGGCTCGAGGGCCAAAATAAAAGGTTTAAACAATACTATTTAGGCTGGGCAATCACCTTCACTAGAAATAGTCAAAACACACATCACAATAATCCCTTCACCAAACAAATGATTTCTCATTGCTTTTATACAGGTGGACATTCTCCAATTAGCACTCACTTACCTAATTGAAGAATGGCCACACCTGTGATTGTTTGCAGGGACAGAATTGACCCCATCCCTGCCAACCTTACATTCCCTACTCACACTATTTACACAAGCAGGCCTTCTGCCCTGCCAGAGTCCTTTACACTATTTTTTTTTTTTTTTAAACACAATAATGAAACTTTCAGGGCCATTTTAAGCAATGTTAACCAACAGCAAGCTTTAGTTGAGCTAGTCTGTGAAAAAGTTGAGTGATATGACACGTTCAAGCAATTTTCACCATGTTTCTCAAGTCAAGATTGTTGAAAAAAGTACCCTAAAAAAGTCTCTGAGATATCTTGGTACTATTGTACATTGCAAATGCCAGTTACTTTTTTCTTTTTTTAGGTTGCATTCATACTGGCTAAAGTAAGCCCTTCCTTCCCCACCCCCATCACCCTGAGCTAAAAGGCATCGATTGAAAAAAATAGATATGGAGATTAATAATAAAATCGATTTAGAAGTCTATAAAAAATGCTTCCTACTGTCTAATTCAAGTCCCATCAGAACAGATTGCCTGCAGGACAAATTCAGAGTTAAACTGCTGAGATAGACGGTGTGTCTGCAGAAAGTGAATTTACCTCGATCCATAAAGATTATTTTCTGCCCTGGAGCTTAGTTATGAATCCTTCAGATAACAGCAACCGGGGGGGGGGGGGGGGGGCATGGTTGGTCTAGATTTTCAGTAGATTATATTAAAAACCGAAACCAGCTGAAGGGTCTGGAAGGTGATGCGGTTCGATCCTTTTCCAAAACAACCACAGGAGAGAGATGTAAAATAATAAAACCAAAAATACTAATAACAATCCCTAAG
Organism: Acipenser ruthenus; assembly: GCF_902713425.1. NCBI lineage: Eukaryota > Metazoa > Chordata > Actinopteri > Acipenseriformes > Acipenseridae > Acipenser > Acipenser ruthenus. The sequence goes on along the minus strand of NC_081191.1, from coordinate 39,752,720 downwards.
AATCCCTAAGGGGATACAGCCGCAGAAGCAGATATAAATGTGCTGTTTCTCTGTCTCTGATCAGCAGCACATGCTGAGCAGGTTGAGCAAGCATTGTGTTCTCCCTAACCTATCCCGTAAACATTTCATTTCACACAATGCTTTATAAAATTGTAGTTTTTTCCTCAGGGGGTGTTTTAAAGTATTGTTTTAGGTATCCCATCATGCATTATAAGTAGTGTTCCATGTTTTCGGTTTTTATCTTTAAAAAGAAAATCTGGTTTATTTTACATATATTAAAATAGGGATAAAATCGGTACAAAATAGTTTTTAATTGAAACATGGTGTGAGGCGTGTGAATAACAATGGAATTTCCAGACAGTAATTTATGTGTAAAATAAAAATTTTATTAATATTTACATGCAAAAACAAGTAAACAAAAGAAGGAGGTGAGGGAGGGAGTGCTGGAAAATCAAAACGAAAGGAACGGAAGCTTCTCAGTCCTCTTCTTGATATGCTGAATAAAAACAAAAGATCAGAACAAAAAGAACGTTAGTAAAGCTTCCGTCCGTGATAATAAAAACAAAGAGAACCCGGCACTGCTTCTCTCCCTCCAGCCTTTCCTCCGCCTTTACTTTGTTGGACCAACCCCGGACACAGTAGCAGGTTCCCTTTAGTATGCAAAGCCCCGCCCCGGTAGTCAGTGGAACACCAATTCCAAACTAACAAGTGTCCTTGAACCTCACTTGACTCCAGTGGCTGGAATTTACATACTCGTACTTCCGCCCCTCATAAAGATGACTTTCGTCATGGTCACGAGATCTTGGTAAGGGAAGTCCCGAGTTGTTTTGATGCCTTCTACTGTCGGGAGGCTGAATTACAGACCGAAACCCCTTTGACTCATCACACATGGGTAAAAATCGGGGGGAAAAAAATCTCAGAAAAAAAACACTTTACATGTGGAATATGATGAGTAGCAGTTCTGGTTTCTGATTAATAATGTCCCTGGCATGTATGATGAAGCAGAATCTGTGCAAGTCAAAGCCACATTTTCCCAAGTTAGCTGGCACTTTGCGAACATTTGGGCAATCACTGTGCTGACGGAAATAGTATCTACAGAAGGTATGAACATGACATCAGCACAAAACAAGCCAGGTTTACTCGCCTTGAAATCATAAAAAAAAAAATTGACAATCAAAGCATCACCATTTTCTGTCAAATATTTACAATTAAGATTGTCGGCATTAGGCAGTGTTTTACTACAGACAGTACTGTCGCACAAAGCCCGGCTTACATTAACACAAACACACTATTTTGAAAAATAGCCCTGTGTGTCACCATTACAAGAAATTGCTAATCAAGGCCTCACCCTAACTATTTTCAGCTAAAGAGTATCTCACCTCCTGCTGACAAAAACATGCCGGCAAACTAATTTTTTTTTCATGTAGTCCATGAATAAGAATTATTTTTTGCTGTTAAAGAGTAAGTAGCTTCAAATTAGATTTTTATATCTTTTTTGTATTTTCTTAACTATTTTATGGAGCAGGCAATTATTCAGAGTGGTTCTGGCTTGTTATTATTATAATTAACCTGGCTTTGAGCTACTTTGAGCTTGCCTAAAAAAGCTACATGAAAGTATTAACAGAAATGAACAAAAACAAAGCATATTTGTGGAAATAAAGGCATCCCTGATTGAAATGTTCAAAACATTAACTGATATGGTTACTCTGTATTGGAGCTTGATGAAGACCATGTCAAAGTGTATGTATCGATCATTAACCCCGCTCTAGGATCAACACCAGGTAGTTAAATGCTTGTCCCAATTTTTCTTTTTAAAGAAAATGTAAAAAAAAAATCTGTATAATTAAATGAGCTAGTCTTCTACTGTTCAAAAAGTTGTACTTTCACAAGCAAACCATTTTTTCACAATTTTTTCATGTGATTAAAAACAGGGAGGGACCACTGTCTTTAGGTGTTTATAATAATATAAAAAAGAATAATTTCATAACAATATCTATCTATCTATCTATCTATCTATCTATCTATCTATCTATCTATCTATATCTATATCTATATATCTATATCTATATATATATATCTATATATCTATATCTATATATATATATATATATATATATCTATATATATATATATATATATATATATATATATATATATATATATATAGTGAAATATCTGTTATATTTGTTGGTAGGGGACACCAAACTATCAGTATGAAAGAGGACGCTTCTGATAAAAAAATAAATGCAGTTCAGGTGGGCACTTTTATTTTTTTATGCCGTAAGCACACAGCAATACGTCGTTGGACAATAAAAATAAACAAAAGAAAACCTGCCCACTTAAGCCCTATGTTGCAGGCCCTATGCTCTGCCTTGCATGAGCTGATCTCAATGTAAGTAAAAACACAAACTTACTAAACAGAAATTGTTTGAGTCCAGTCCAGGTTTTTGATCTATTTCCACAAGAGACGCTGGCGCCCCTCTGGTCTGAACAGGAGCAACAGGTAAGTTTAGGTCCACTTATTGTTACAGTCCTTTACTTGAATAATTCACTTTTGTTTTCCATGGCAGGTGTTTTGGAGACCACTGCTGGTGAAGAGCTGGAAACACAGCTCAGCCCTGGTTGCAGCGTCCTGGCTGACTTGCAACACCCCGACTTAATAAAAACTAAAAACAGTGTAGAGGTGATGCAATGCGTAAACAGATGACAAACAACAAAGTTCACGGTCCAAACAATTCTTTATTTTTTTTTTTTTTTTTATAATCCCGGTCGTTTGGCGACCGTAAATAATAATCCCTGGCAATACACACGGGTTCAGTCCCGAAATAATAAACACGGTATAAACACACACAGAACACAAACACTATCACAAGTCCAGAGTGAGTGCTTTGGTGCAAGTGGTGAAATACAATTTATTAGTGAACAGTAGTGCAGTGCTGGCCTTTAGCGACAGCTCCCGGCTAGTGTTAGCTGTCAAACAATGACAAACAATGACAGAACAACAAAACAAACAAAACACAAAACACTCACTGTTATTTTATCTCTGTACTCTTTTACAGGTCCGTCCGTAACCATAACATAGGAACAGATTGCTCAGCCACATCCCCTGATATACCCTCAGTCACAACCCCCTTCGGTAGCGATTGCAATCACATATCCTCCAATCCATGACTGACACATCGCCTACAGCATTAAGGCGATAACGTCTGGTATTGGGGCTCCACCCCCTTCTTGGATGGCCAACTTCCAACTGACCCTGGAATGAACTGTCAAACCATCCAGTCTGGGGCACACTGTTCCTGTTATACCGTGCCCTCACAGGTCGGGAAGGAGATTGTTGACTCGGATTCATTCGCTCTCTGTCACAGTCGGGTATTTATTTACTGCTGTGATGTTGTTCCCCTTTTTAAAACACACAGTCCATTGGGAAGGGGTCTGGGTTGCTTCGTTCCAAACCAACAAGCACACTTAAATTGCACTTAATTGTTTACACAAAAGATGTATACTTTTATCACAAAGTTTTACACAGAAACCAATGTGGATACACTCCGTAAACAGATGACAAACAACAAAGTTCACGGTCCAAACAGACCGTGGAAATGCTGAAGCACAACTTTAAACCATGCAGCATTGAAAACAGTCCAGATAACCATAAACAGTGAGCGTACTTATGCAGTATCGTATACACAGCCATGAGTAAAAACATCCACCCCAACAAAATGGTCTTCTTAAAAACCTTGTCACACAGAGCTCAGTTTTCAAATCCACTCAATTAATTCACACAGAATAATTGTTGGTATGTTTTAGTACTCACATATAACTGCTTGTGCTTCCTTTTCTGTTGTATATTACGAGTCCACAGCGGAGGTAAACACACAGATATTCCTTCGGTCAAACAGTAACACAGCACTACTCGCCCTGTTCCAGTATATCCACATGGGTGCCATGGAATAAGGAATGTAACGCCACCAACCTCGTAAGCACAACTCGATTTAGGTTCCTTTCCATCTCTGCTTGCAAACTCCATTCTTTCCTGTGCTTTGCTTTGCTGCACCCGCGCTGCTACGCCACCAGACGCTCGTACAGCCACACACTTCCGCTGGACCGTAGCACCTCCAGTCCACCATACTTTATCCAGTCTGGATGTCCTTTGACCTTTGTCCAGGCTGGACAAACACCTTCACTGGACTTACAGTTTTTCTGTTCATGCAGGCTGTGAAAACCGTCACTGCATGCCTCTCCCCTTACTACCGCTAGTTTCCTTTTCATCCTCCCACCAGGCGGATTGCGGGTCTCCACAGTAGCTCCCAGTCTTCTTGGCCATTTGGTTTTGTCCTCAAACCAATTCTCCCTGTTGTCCCTTCTTGGGACTCCACTCCTGAGGGCCTCTCTGTCCAAAGCACATGACCCTGGTTTGCTGCTGGTTCCGTTGTCTCTACTTCAGGGTGTTGCTCCATTGCTTGTACTGGCTGCTCTAATGCTGCTAGTTGTATAGAGCCTTCAGGACAGATGGATCCTGGTTCCTTAGGTTCACCAGCGGGCAGCTCTTCTCTTTTTGGTTCACAGGGAAGTAGCTCCTCTGGTGGTAGAACTAGTGGTAGCCCTCCTGCCCCCAGATGCGGAAGCAGGAGTAGCAGGTTGACTACCTTTTAATTCTAGCAACTGGTGTAGCTCTCCTCCAGTCGCTAGAGCTTGTTGTGAGGATCCTTCGATTTCTAGAGATAGTGTGGAATCTCCTCCAGTTGCTGGAGATTGCCACAGCTCCCCTTTTGCTATGGTTCTGAGCATGCATGTCGGACACTTCCGCCCTTGCGCCCCCCCCCCCCAAAATGTCCAGACTTTTGGGACTCTTTCTGAAGGGGTTCCTCTCCTTCAATTACTGGGGTCTCTGACCGCTGAGATGGTAGCTTCTGCTCCTTGAGCACATAGGCTAGGAGCTTCCTCTCTTGTCCCCAAGCTTTTTCCAGCTGTTGGAAATCCCTGCTCCTTTTCCAGGGGATCCGCCCTCACAGACACGCAGGAGTCTCTCGGAGTGGTCGTTCCTCCTGCTCTGACTTTTTGGTAGGCAGCTCCTCCTTCTCTGGCTCTTGAGTAGGCAGTTCCTGCTTCTTTGGCGGTGGAGGCGGGAGAGACAGGCAGCCTCCCTCTGGTGGGAAAGGTGGGAGCAGCAGGTACTCTCCCCCTAGCTCTAGAGACTGGTGCAGCTCTCCTTCGGTCATTGGAGACTGGTGCGCCCCCTTCCTGGGCACTTGATACTCGGGCTCCTCCTCCTTGGGCCCGCCAGCCGGCAACTCTTTCCCCCCAGGTACGTAGGATGTCCGCTCGTCCCTTACAGGGTCACAGGCAGAGCTCCTCCCTCACAGGCACTTCAGACGTCACCTTCTGCAGGGTGTCGACTCCTCCCCTTCTAACCCTTGGGTTGTTAGTTCCCCCTACTCTGGCTTTTGGGCTGGAAGCTGCTCCGGTTCTGTCTTTTGGGCAGGAAACTGCTTCTTTTTCCTCAGCAGCTCCTCTTGTGGCTGCTGCAGGTCACACCCACTTTGTCCTACTCGTTCTGGCTGGGGTAGGTGGTTGACTTTGGAAGTGACACTTTGTCTCATCCTCCATGTACCTTCCACAGGTGAGACAAAAGAGTGTTCTGCGTTCCACTAGCCTGATCTGCTCCGCCATCCTCTGTTTCCTTGCCTCCCGACATTCATCCTCGTGTAGGGTCTGGATCTGTTGCTGCAGGGATTCTTTTCCTCTTACCAGTAGCACTTCCTCTGGCTGCTCTAGGTAACCCCATACTTCCTCCTGGCAACTAGCATCTGCCATTGGAAACAGTTGCTCTTCTTTTTCTTCCCTCAGCAGTGCCTCTGGTGGCTGCTGAAGGTCACGCACGCTCTAGCCCTTTAATCACCTCAGGCTCTCCCCAGTTCATCTCCCACTCATGTTGTGGACATGTTGCCACCTCATGCCCATACTCGAGACAAGAGAAACATTGTGGGGCACCCTCCTGGGCCAGCCTGGACTGCTCTTCTTCCCATTGCTCTTCAGGTAGCCTCCTGACTACTTCGGTCATGGTGTTGAGAGCCTCCCACAGCGCGGAACTACTGTGTTGCACAGCCTGCAACTGCACTTGTGGCATTTGCTTTAGGAAGTCCAGGAGCTTCTTCCTATGGTCGGTTCGTAGGTGTTTCTTCCCTTAGGTTTTTAACTACAAGGGGGCCTTCGGGTCTGAGATCCAGCTTGCCGATTACCATTGCTGGTGTTGGTGTCACTCTCTCGCTGTACAACGAAGCTATAGGTACTGTAGCTTTAAAAATGTCTTCAGTTTGGCATCCCACCCCTGCCACCATGTGTGAACGATCTGTTATATTATTGGTAGGTGTCACAGGTTGACTGGGCGGTGACGTCACGGCAGAAACAGGAACACAAACGACAGAGAGAGGTGGAGTTTGGTGGAGCTGAGCGAATGCTTTCGCTCAGCATTTAATGAATAAACAGACAGAAAATAAACGGTTGTAACAAAAACACAGGACACGGCACTTTAGACCAAAATAAAACAGATAAACAAAACAGACTATACAGACAAACGGACACGGACAGACACACAAACACGGTGAGTGAAACAACTATCAATTTACTTTATTTTATTTTACTCTTCTCCACACCCGTTCTCCACTCACCGAACACCCCACCCCCAGTGAGTGAAAACATGCAGCTTTTATGCAGTTGTACCGAGACTCGATTGCTAGTCAATCATTCAATTGGAATCTCGGTACAACTGCACGTGAATTAATTAAAGTGCAATTCCCCGTGCTCACATATTATTACTTTTTACTTGCACGTGATGTGATGTGCCATCCCCGTGCCTAAATACAAATATACAATTTACACACACGTGAAACACAGACCCGCTTATATGCCGTGTACCAATGCCTATACACCAACATTTACACACAACACGTAACATATAACATACACAGGGGGCACTTTGCCACAGTAGGGAACATCAAAACTGTGTCGTTGTCCACCAAATCAACAGTACAAAGGTCACTCTTGAAATCAGAACTTAAAGGATGTGTTGCAGCAAGAATACCTCTGTTAAGGAAGGGGAACAAGGCTAAAAGGCTAAAATATGCACATGAACACAGAAATTGGACTATAGAACAATGGTCAAAGGTGCTTTGGACTGTTGACGGATGGACAACGACACCTGTGCTTTCTGCCAGTTCTGTTGTCAATGCAATGATTGTCTTCTTTCTATTCCTTAAGGATTTGATCTCATCCTTGTTAGACAGCGTTTTGGATCTTCCAGTCCTGGGTTTGTCAATTACAGATGATGTTTCTCTGTACTTGTTGATTACGTTTCAGATGCCACACCAAGCTACTTCACTCAATGTTTTTCCTTCTTTACGCAAGTCAAGGTTGTTATAATAGTAGAAAACACTAGTGGAGGCTTTGAGTACATTGTTGATGCTCATAATTAGGGACCTACCTAAATCGCGATTTCGCGGAAATCGTGAAATTGAGGGGTCACTTAGGGGCCAATACATACAAACAAGTACGGAGAGGAAAAAAAAAGAAAACTGGTTTAAATAAACGACTGCACAATGCAAGTGACGCAAACTATGTATCTTCCTTCTGTAGATAGACCATTTTTATTCCTTCGCCGTCCCGTGTGCACTGCACTTAAGCAAAAAACAAACAAAAAATGTCCACAAGTAACATTTACAAAATAAATTCTCCAAAGCAGTTAACGTTCTTGTTTACTATTCAAATGACAAAGTTTTAATCAGCCTATCAGTGCATCTGTACTGCTTTAATGTGACCTGTACTGTGCAGGAGAGGGCGGGTCAAAGTTGGTGCTGCATTGTTTTGATTTAGGTTGCTAAAACCTAGTTTTCAGCATTGGAGGTAAAATAGTAGAAATGGACGACAAAGAAAGCAAACTATATTTCGGCTGATGATTGTTTCAAGATATTTCCTAAATAGGCTGCAGGCAGCCTGAGGTAATTGTTTTCCATATCTTAATGTGTATTTGGAGAAAATACGATCGATCGCTATTTAGCTTCAGAATCACACATTAAACAAAAGGCTACAGAGGCTGCTAAACAGAACGTAAAATAAACAGCTTTCAGAAACCAAACTGGAAAGTCAGTGCAGACAAGAAGTATTCCTGTCTGCAAGTTAAATCAGTACTAAAACGACCAAGCACAGCCACCTCGCTTCAACCTGCTGCTTTTACAGTTGGAATTTCAGACCCGAATAGTCACGTCTTCTTTGTTTTGACTCGGTACTAATAAAATAAATCATTGGATGGGACAAATAACATGACAACGAACGTGCTGCATACATTGACTTTATTAAAGTATGCCAGATGCCATTGTGTAACCGAGTTTTTGGGCTGTTTCTAATCGATTTCCACATCTGTATAACTTGGCAAAGCTTTGCCTTAACTTCCAACCAATTCAGTGGATGCAGACGTGCAGTCTCAATGCACGGGCAAGTCAACTGCAGGGGGATGCTGCATACTCGCCTTTAACAAATGCCAGCACTGTTTTAGTAAGGAAGCAAGTACCGCTATTTTTAGGCTCTATAGTGTTCTGAAATACTGTCTACTTAGGTTTATTTAATGTTTAAACATGTCCGCGAAATCCTAATTTTATTCCCGCAACATACCCGTGAAAAATACGTAAATTTACCGCGATTTAAGTAGACCCCTACTCATAATACATAAATGTCTAAGACTTTTGCACAGCAGTGTATATATACAGTAATCTGTCACATATCCAACTGTGGCGGGACCAGAGTAAAGGCAGATATGTAAAAAGTCAGATGAATGGATCATGTTTTAAATACCATTATACACAGCTGTAACAATTACTATATTCACACAATTGTTGTTTTGAGATTCAGCTTTTATTACAGTGCTCCCCTAAATCACTTGTTTAGAAAGATACAGGGTATTAATCCTTGTGACAGAGTAGCTGTGTGGATGCGATCATTCGCTGCTGAGTGACAGGCAGGAGATCGAGACAGAGGTTGAAGTTGACATGCCATAAGGCGAACAGGACTTACTTACATATCAACATTGGTAGAATCTACAATCTCTGAACTAATATTCTTCGTTCAATAATAAACTGACGTTGCTGAAGAGGTTGATCAGGTATATATATATATATATATATATATATATATATATATATATATACTGCTGTGCAAAAGTCTTGGACATGTTGCATTTTTCTACTCTGATGCATTATGAGCATCAACAATTTACCCAAAGCCTCCAGTAGTGTTTTCTACTATTATAACAACCTTGACTTGCATAAAGAAGGAAAAACATTGAGTGAAATAGCTCTCATCACTCGATTTTCAAGGTGTGGTATCCGAAGCATAATCAACAAGTACAGAGAAACATCATCTGTAATTGACAAACCCAGGACTGGAAGACATAAAACAACTGTCTAACAAGGATGAGCAATACCTGAAGATAATATCCTTAAGGAATAGAAAGAAGACAAGCATTGAATTGACAACAGAACTGGCAGAAGGCACAGGTGTCGTTGTCCGTCAAATCAACAGTACGAAGGTCACTCTTGAAATCAGGACTTAAAGGATGTCTTGCAGTAAGAAAGGGGAACAAGACTAAAAGGCTAAATTATGCACAAGAACACAGAAATTGGTCTATGGAACAATGGTCAAAGGTGCTTTGGACTGTTAATGGATGGACAATGACACTTGTGCCTTCTGACTGAGAAGTTTTTTATGTATAACTAAAATAATTGCAGACTAAAGACACTGACAATCTAGAAAAATACAGTGTAAGAGTTAGATTCAAAATGAAACACAAATCAATTCTAGGACCTAGGCAAAACAATCTAACTCCTATCAATGCTTTTAATTACAATAGCTTGTAATGAAACCTAGCATTGGGCCCTAGTCACAAAGCTCTAACCCAGGAGTTATTTAAAGAAGTCTATTTGAATGGAATACATTCCTTTATCTGAGTTCAGGATGTACTTTTCAGTTCTAGTTTCCTGCCATAGATATAAGATATAAGTATAGATATAAGTAACCTAGCCTAGATCAGGCAAAGTGTCTTTATAGAAGTAAGAGCCGACGCCATCTAGTGATCTGCCACTTTGGAAAAAACATTTCCTTTGTTTTTGTTGTCAATACTCTGCTGTTTGATAGGTGGTAGTGGCACTTACTAATATTGGATGATGCTGGATGATCTTGGATGATCTAGCCTACATCATATCTATGGCATGGAACAAGACATTAGAGCAGTTTTTTTTTAAAATTAAAGTTAAAGCTTTGTGATTAGGGCACTCGATTTCAGATGTCCCAAATAACAAACTCAATATAGAAAATATTTCATTGTTAAATGCAATGCAGACCACTTATAAATGTGATCCTAAATCTAACAAGTGTATTATAGAGAACTGTGAATTAGGATTTTGCAGTTTTGTAAATTAAGCACATTACAAATAACTCAGTACCAGTTATACAGCTAACACATTAAACTCAGAAAATATTCTGATAAAATGTTGTTTTAGAAATGCAGAGTAAGACAGGTTCTGTCACTATTTCTGGCGTAAATCAGAAAACACATTTACTGTACATTTGGAATATTTAGATATGCTCTACAGATTAGGGTTCCCAAATAGAAGTCTATTATTATTATTATTATTATTATTATTATTATTATTATTTTCTAAAAAACACCATACTAAATAATTGTTTTCTTGTCTTGTATTTTATTTGCTTTCTTCAAGCTCCAAGGCCATGAAGCAATAGTGCTTATATTCCTTTAAATCTAAATGTGGATTGCCGATCAAAAAAAAGATTTTTAAACATTTATAGTATATGTTTTTTTTTGCAGAGATCTATCTCCTTATTCCTCATCTTTCTAAACCTAATTATATATTTCATAACTTCTATATCTTTATATAATAAGGAAAATATTACCAATTAACTGTTGACTCCAAATTTCGATCAGAGGTAGTAATTTCGATTCAAAGGAGAGACTCTAAATACATTATAACTGGCATTTATGTGCATGTAAGAGTGTGCATTACATGAGAGGCCATTCAAAAAGCTTGCTCAGATAATTTCGGCCCTTATTAAAGTAGTCAAATCTAAAATCTAACTTCTAAACTGTAACATGTAAACATACAAATTGCTCTACACAAAAACACCAGGCTAGAAACCACTAGGCAAGACCTCAACAACTCACATTTAAAACAGTGCTATACCTTACAAAAATTCCCAGACAGATGGTATTTTCAATAGGGGGTGTCAAGAGCTGCCTCAGAACTGTAAAGCTTCATACAATGTAGACAGACAAGAGAGACACACTTTGTTCATATTCTCACACGCTTCAGTAGAAACTGTACGACAGACACATACTGTATGTTTCTACACAGGTAAGGAACTATCGATAAACAAGACATAGTCAGACTTTGGACACATTCATCTGTGCTTGGCTTTCCAAAAAGCAATGTTATTGATAGTTAAGAAATAAGTAAACAATTCCTAAATAATGCAGTACAGCACAGTACAATACAGTAGCCACCACTAATAAGTGGAGGTTTTCAAAGTCCATCTTCTGTTTCAGATTTTCTCTTTGATCAGAGGATTTTACAAGCAATGTCTTTTGGTTGCCTTTTTTATGTTCCTCAATATTCGTTCTTTTCTGCAGAACTGCCGACACAGTGTGAAAAATGAGGGCAATGATTTCTTCTGCACAAGGATCTGCTTCATGAGATCAAACGTTTTCTAAGACATCAAAAGGCACAAATCCCTTCTTCTTCCCATTGGACACTTTGATAAAGCCATTGGTTTCTTCCTTGTTGGCCACGCAAATCTGAAACATTAAAGAAAAAATAGCAATAAAGAAATCAGTTGGGACCAGTTATTAGTAATGATCATTGTTTCTAGCTCAATGTATGTTAACACACTAACGAAGCAGCGACCTAATAATAAACTACCAGTGAATCTATCTCTACTTTATATACCCTAAGCTTTTAGAAATAATTTTAGGGACAAAGTCAATCACGTTAATGGGAAGCCTCAAAGTTTTCACCATTTTAAAACTGTAGTGTACCTGAGATGAGTCTTACAGCTAACAAGATGGGCACAGTTGGTATGTTCTTCAACATGACACTAGCCCTTACCTTTGTGGTTTAGTTTATTTACAGCCAGGAGAAATGTGTGAAACCATTCTCAATGAGCACACAATGCCCACCCCTACGGCTGCATGAGGGTTTACTTAGAATGCTTTATTAACGACTCTTGTTAATGAGTCCTGAGAGCAGGTAAAGAGCGTACAGTGATGTCAGAAACGACGTGTGCGTATTTTATGTTTGGGTGATTTAAAATGTATATTTGTATTGGGGCACAGGTGTTTCACAAATAGTGCAGATTGTGCCTGGACTCAACTGAATGACTAATTAGCAATCGAGTCCCGGCACAGCTGCATAAAACAGGCACAAATCTCTCACTCAGGACTGGGTGTGCAGAGGAGAGAACGTGAGAGAGACGGGAGAAAGTAAAATAAGGAAAGTAAACAATTGCTACTTGTTTTGGGATTTGTAAATTGTTTGTTTTGTCTGTTTATTTTGGCCATCATGTCGTTTATTTTGTATCAGTGTTTTGTTTTGTGTTTAAACCTTTTTATTTGAAATAAACACATCCAGCAGAGCTTCACTCGCAGTACTGTGTGTGTGTGTGTGGATCCATTCACGTTCTGGTCTGAAGCCACCCACAAGCCATCATTGCCACAGGATGTCACAACTTCTGACCCCTGGATGTCACTTGTAATTTCCTCTTTGGAGAACGGGTCTCTGCTTAAAAACAGGAGTGGGTGATACTACAGGAGGTGGGAACTACAGTAAAACCTACTTACACTGCAAAGAGTTCTATGTGTTTACACTTTTCTTCTGTTTTTAATTATGAAAAATATGTGTAATAGACTGTACATTTTTTAATAAATTGCTATTTTTATGTCAATGCAATACCTACTGTAGTACTAGTAACAAAATGAGCATGTTTGTTGTATCAACACTTCTGTGTTTAACAATATAGCAAAGAACTGAGCAAAGAAACCATTGAGCAAACCAAACAGAAACAAGTAAATGACAGGTCTTATAATGATTCAAATGCTCAACATCACAAAACCCACCATCATACTAAATGATACAAAATATGCACATACTGTAATTCATTATGCCTACTGTAGTTACTGCAGTTACCCTTTCCAGATTTACCTTTAAATGTGTAATTACTAATGGCTTGAAAAAAACTGTTTCAATTTGCTGTGGTGAAACTCTGTTCATAAAACAGACCTGCTAGTACAATTTTTTTTTCCATTAGGATCACAGCTCTTCAAATTCTGAGATTCTGAGGGCTTTTCAATTTAATCTGGAACATTTAGGAAGCACTCAAGGTAACCCACACAGTAGCCCTGTAACTCCTACACAGTGATTTATTCTTTTGTTGAATTTAGACTTTGATGCTTGTACTCTGATCCCATTCTACTGCAAACTAAAGTCTTTTGATGTTTATCTCTCACAGCATTAGCAATACTTTTAGATGTGCTGTTTGCAGTGGTGTACTTAACTTTTCTGGAGATCACAAAAATCAATACCAGGTTGTTCATTCAGTAAAGGCACTACTGCATGGAGGGCAGGTTAAGTCACATGGTCTAGAGCAATTTAAACACCTTGCGGACTCAATCAGATCAGTTGTGTCCTGGCTGCACATGGTGACCCTATTAACTGTGTTATTAGCACTTGTGTCCTACTCCAGTACATGTACTGTCCTGTAAGCATATGAAGTACACACCTGGCCCTCTTTCAGTATGATCTGGCCTTGTTCTTTGCAGCCGATGAACGTTCTTGTGCATCTATAAACTTTCTCGCCTGCCTTCACCTGGTGCGCAAAGTTTGCTGGGAAATATCCAACCCGGTCTTCAATTGTACCCTATAGAGATTGAAAGACGATAAGACTATATTTCACATCATAAAATGGCAACTTTTTGTATGTGCAGTATATACAATTCTTAAAACATTTGAACCAAGACTAATTGATTTACATATAAAGGACATGCAGTATGCATTTACAGTCTCCTGTATTAAGCAGTCGCTTGCTCTTACCAACAGTACAGAACTCTTTTTTTCAGTACAAGTGAATAAGAATGAGGGACTTAAATAAGACACAAATGCCCCATCTATAAAACAAGTCAATTACCTAAAAGAATTTCCCTCTCTTACCTTCCACCAGTCTTCATTAGAGTCATCTAGTAGAATAATGCTGTCCCCTGGTCTGTAATTGAAGGAAACACACTATTTAATTCAAAGACGATTTGGTTTGATTACACTAGACCCGGCACATTTGTAATGTAAAACTGTTTTAGATTACAATCCTGGTGGAAGCTGGCACGTTGTGTGACACAGATTCCTGAAATAGAAAGTCACAGATGTCACTCATCAGGGCTAATGAGTAAGAGCATTTCATCATCAGCCCACACTGGACATTGTTTCTAGTTTCATTTAAAGCTGTAATGGGCGGATAGTGTTCCTTTAGATGAGACATTAGGTAATGCATTAAAATGCTAATGCAATGTTTTCCGTGGGAGTGACATTTCTTCCTTCAATATTTAACTGCAGAATGTCAATGTGTCAAGTGTGTAATTTATTGTACCCAATTTTATGGATTATAAGATGTTAGTATAAAGCACTGGCGGCAGAAGTTTTTACGATTGGGGGGGGGGGGGGGGTTCCCACCTAAACACAATTTGTGAGTTAATATTGAAAATAATTAAGGCCTTAACTAAATCATGTTGAGATCTTCCAAAAATGCAGCTCAATTGTAGCCAAAGCATGAAAAAAAAAATCACAAAAACAAAAGTCTGCAACAATTTTTTTTAAAAAAAAAAAGTATGTTTGTCAGTGCTATAGACCACACTTGGCAATATCTGAAATTTAACAAGTGCATTTTTGTTTGAAATGTAATGCCTGTGGTGTGAACTGTAAATATACCAGTAGGCTCGCTTTTGTGTTTTTTTTTTTTAAAGCAGGCTGATCTTTGAGATACAAATTGAACATTTGTGAAACTGCAACAAATATTGTAATGACTCTGCTGTATTTTAAATAATTTAAAGCCAGCAGAAATACTAAACAAATTGTTAAAACACACTGTTCAGAAAAATGTTATAATATACTCTGTATTAATCTATAGTTATGTTGAAGAACTCTATATTCCTGTTCATTGTAGTATAACAGTAGAAAAATATTATATTATTAGTGAATGTGTAAGGTCTGAAAAGTGAGCTCCTTGTATCAAAAGGTCAAGCAGACCTGCTGAAAGTTCCAAACCTCCCTTATCAGGCAAAAACATATTTTTTAATTAGACTCAGAACCTCAAACATTCTGATCCAGCGAAACAGAAAACTCGAAACAGATGGCAAACTCAGAAAACTGTGAGATTTTAAAATAAAAAACTTAATATAATAACTTTAGTAAATGCATGAGGATGTTAGTCCGTATCAAAGTATAGCAGTCCTAAGTTTTAATATTCAAGGTTGCATTTGCTGCCAAGCAGGTGGCTAATTAAAATTAATCTCTTGCCTTCTGTGTATACCAACGGAATAAAATAAAATTACAATTTATAAAAGAGACTGCAATATTGAAGTATCTGAATTAGAAATACGTGTCAGAAAATCATTTAAAGGTGCGGGTCAAAAAAATGTAATTTTCAGGTTTGAATTTGAAATCACCAAAAATGTTTTCTGTCCTTTCAGTGTACTTGTTTGTAACCCTTTCCCAAATAATGTATTAGAAGGTAAATGTACCGGTATTTACTGCGCTAAAGCAGGAGGCGATTAGGGAGGAGTCAGCTGACTAAGTAGTGTTCTCGGTTTGTATCGCCGCTTGTTTGATACGTCGCAATATCCTTTTATCACGTCTGCTTGGTGATATTAAAAATGTCTGTGGATGAGGTGAAACAAAAGATAGCGCAGGGTTTATATCATGTAGTGAATAATAGTTCAAGAGGTAAATCAGAAGTGTGGAATTCTTTTGGAATCATAGTGAATGAAAATAATGAACGTGACTGGATTCGTTGCTTGTAAAACCTGTCATTATGTTTTTGTGAATGACAGCCACAAAACTGGTAGATCTCTGCGAAAGCACAGGTGTAGCTCCATTTCGACTGGTGGCACGAAAGGAATAGACAGGTATTTTATAGTAAAGTAATTAGAGTTAATGTTACAATGTTAAAATATACGCAGACCACTAGAGAAAGCTACCATGCTGTACAGTCTATTGTATAAACTCAATCTGTGGAGAATGGTAGAGATATGTGTGTGAATTTAAGAGTGTGAGAGAGTCAGTTGACGCAGGCAGTAGGTAAAGGACAAAAACTTGCAAGATCGGGTTGGGTTGCAGATCTTATTAAAGCGGGTCGGGTCGCAGGAAAGAAGACAGTGCTGCAGCGGGTTCGGGTCGGGTCCCGTTGTAGCGGGTCCGAGTCAGAAGCGGTCATGAAAATTGGACACATGCAGGAGTCTACAAGGTAGTATGCTGCCCCTTCCAGGAGGAAGAGGTACTGCCTGTCCTGAAGGACCAGCGGAGCCGCTGGAACCCCCCTACCTGTCCTGGATCTGGTGGGATGGCGGATGGGAGGACCTCTTCAGGGACCTTGAGGACCGGGATTGGTGCCTTGTCTGTGGGGAGGTCAGCCATGAAGTAGTGGGGTGCTGTTCCTTCCAAGTGGGAGAAGAGCTGCCTGCCCGAAAACGAAAGCGGAGGAGGGGCGGCCATTCCCAAAGGAAAGCAAGGGAGCTGGTGCCATCTCCAGCGTCAGAGAGGGAGGTGCTGCCTGCCTGAGTAACTGAGAGGGAGTTGCTGTCTGCCCGACTGCCAGAGAGAGGAGCAGCTGCAAGCACCAGCCCTTTAACCCTTTGCGGTCCATTTATTAATCGTGTGTCAGTCACGTCAGGTCTAATTAATTTTCACACGCGCAGTTAATTTTAGACGCACTGTTTAAAAGTATTTTTTTCCACAGTCAAACGGGTTTAAATGGCCCTGCATATCAACAAAGCACTCACTAGGCATCTCCAGCCCCGCCCCACCCTTTCGTTTGCTATAGCGTTCATCTATGTAAGAAATAAATAATAATAATAATAATAGTCGTACATACCGATCGATCATCTCCGGATCACTCGTTTTATCACCAAACTCCTCAATAATGCGATCCAAGTCATTATTTTATTACTATAACATCTCAAAAAAGCTCTGCAAATGTCCGTGTTTTCTGTGCGCTGATTCAGTCAGCCAACTTGTTTACTTACGACCTGCCCCGTTATCTGATACCAGATACCATGTATGACTATTCATGAGATATGCCTTATTTTGTTTTTTTTTGTTTTTTTCGACTTGTCTCGGCTCTTGTCGCTCCCACTCGGCAAATGAATGGTTTTCTCAGCTTTTTCCGGAGAAAAAACGACTAGAAACCCGTTTTTTGCATTGCTATAATGATGTCGGACCTAGTCCGACAAAGGACCTGTGAGGAATAATTGCAATGTCGGACCCAGTCCGACAATGGACCGGAAAGGGTTAAAGGGCTCCTGCAAAGGGCGTGACCAGAGAGCAGGAGTGGTGTTGGCTGCCAGTACAACCCTGTCCCCTGGCAAGCGCCAGCCCTTCCAAGGGCTCCTGCAAAGGGCATGAGCCAAGAGCAGGGCACCAGTGGAGAGCTGGAGCGGCGACAGCCGCCAGTACCACTACCCGAACCCCAGCTGCCGCTGCCAGCACCACCGCCACGGCCTGATTGCCCAGCGCCGCCACCTGACTGCTAACCGCAAGCACCGGAGTGCCCCGTGCTGATGTCAGTCTTGCCGCTCCCAGCAACGTGGCCAGACTATCCAGCACTGCCGCCTAAGTGCCCACCACCAGCGCCGGAGTCCCCCACTCCACCGTCAGCATTGCTACTGCCAGCATCGTCACTGCTGGAGTGCCCTGCACCGTTCCCAGGGTGGTCACGGCTGGTGTGCCCAGCGACGTTGCCACTGCTAGCTGCATGTCCGAGGATTGCCCCGTGCTGCTGCCAGGGGTGCCATTATCAGCGTTGCTGCTGCCAGCGCCGCCACCACCGGAGAGCGCAGCATTGCCACCCTCTGTAAGGGAACCCCAATTGGGCAAAAGTCACTCAGGCTTTGGGGGTAGAAATGGGGTTAAACGGGCACCCCCTTACAGAAGCCCAGGGGTCATCAGAGGGGTTAAATGGACTCCCCTGACAGAAGACCCAGGATCACCTTGGCAGAAGGAGGAGAGGAGACCGCCTCCATCTCAGAACCGTCCGCCAACCCACCCACAAGAATCCGGAGGGGAAAAACCAGACATGAGGGGAGTGGGGTTGAGCTTCAAGGGGGCAAGTGGCCTATTGCGGCCATGTGCTGCATTGCGGCCTGCTGACTTTTTGGGGACAGGAAGTGGGGGCAATGTAGCGATCCATGCATTTGTGCTGTTTGTACTGTAATTCCTGTTGTAATTGTGTTCTCTTCCCGCTCTGTATTTCCCGCCACTGGTTTTGTTTACCTATCTGTGTGTAGTCTTAGCCTGCGTGTAGTGCCTTGTGTCTACCCTGTGATTGGTTGTTGTTCGTCTGTCCTTATTGGCTGTTGTTTGTATGTGCCCATTGGTCCTAGTGTGGGGCTGAGGACCAATGGAATGTGTGTAAGCTCTGGTACCCTATTTGCATAAAGGAGTGGGGCTAAGGTTATAAAAAGGTGCTGAGCTGTTGTTGCTGTTCTGGTTGCCGTGTTCCTGTACTGCTGTATTGCATCCTGTGTGCTGACAGAGCTGTGGACTCTGGTTTTTGGGTACTGAGAGACCGTCCAGTGAAGTCAATCCTGTGTTGCTGTAACAGAGCTGTGGACTCTGGTTTGGGTGCACAGAGAGAGCGTCCAGCAGTGAAAATAAATAAAGAGAAAGGATTTTAAAAAGGAACCAGCGTCTCTCTGTTCTCTGCCTCCTTGCTGAAACACTACAATATTAAAACATAAATAAATACATAAATAAATAAATTGCTTCATGTCAAAGTGAGACTACTTTGAATTACCGATCTGAGCTTGTATTATTCACAGGGTAGCCCCAAGAGTGTCAAACTAATCTACCTTGGGGAAGAAAAAAAAAGTTAATGCGGTAATAAATAGGTATATTGCATGCCTATGCTTTTAAATACAATTATCAAACCATCTGATTTATTTATTTATGTATTAATATAGTATGAAACTGAAGATGATCCTGTATGAAGAGAAATTAATCTTAGTACTTTAAAGGGACGTACTGTATTGTATTTCGTATGCTCTTCCACAACTTTAAACACTCAGCTATAAATCTGACATAAAAGTATAAAATCCATAGACCATGTTAATTAAGTTTGCATCCCTTCATGTAGACTAGTTGGAATTATTCTCCAGGGTAGCCCCAATTGTGTCAAACACCTCTGATCTCAAATCAAGTCCAATAAGCAGACATCTTGAAAATACCTTTCAGAGAGCGTTTAAATTTATAAGTGTAAAAACTTGGCAGGAAAATTACAGGTACGTTATTGAAAGAGTTGAAGGAACACGTGGGGACGTATAATGCTATATTTTTCAGAACCCTGCTACTCACTCTTTAAAGAGAAAACCTATTTCCGCCCACCCCCCCTCTGTCCCCGCAGTTCAGCCGCCTGTCGTATAAAGGACAATTTTAAAGCTAGGTACATTTAATGTTTTGCTGAAATATTTGACAATGATTGCATTGAAAATAATGTGTGCATGAAAGCACAAAGGTCAGACTAATTTTATCTTATGCAGCTACATTTTGAGACAGATGCTATTTGATGTGACCCAGCTACTGTAAGGCAAATCCTGACCTAAAGAAGAGAATTCAATTATTGTACCTCCCACTCATGGTGGAACATTACGTAGCCATGGATTTAGAGATGTTGTCTTTGTATATATAAGTTCTGTGCCAGCCAGGGGCTTATTGTATAAAAATGGCATTTAATGTTTCCTTACCTTTTAATTTTTTTATAAAAAATGTAGTCGTTGCCAATTATTTTTTATTATTTTCTCCCAGTTTGGAATGGCCAATTATTTTTTAGGCTCGGCTCACCGCAACCACCCCTGCGCTGACTCGGGAGGGCGAAGACAAACACACGCTGTCCTCCGATGCGTGTGCCGTCAGGCGACCGCTTTTTTCACACTGCGGACTCACAATGCAGCCATCCAAGAGCTACAGCGTCGGAGGACAACGCAGCTCTCAGGCAGCTTACAGGCAAGCCCGCAGGCGCCCGGCCAGACTACAGAGGTCGCTGGTGCGCGGTGAGCCGAGGACACCCTGGCTGACCTAACCCTCCCTCCCCCCGGGCGATGCTCGGCCAATTGTGCACCGCCCCCTGGGAGCTTCCGTCCACGGTTGGCTGTGGAATAGCCAGGACTCGAACTGGCGACGTCCAGGCTATAGAGTGCATCCTGCATTCCACGCGGGGCACCTTTATTGGATGTGCCACTCGGGAGCCCTCGATTTTTTTAAATCAATTTGTGTGGTTCTGGGTTTGCTAGGGATGTAATCCTAGGGACAGTTAGTTTTTACTGCAATTCTAAAACTATTAAGAAACAACGTATGACTAAAGCATTTCACACCACTCCCAGGCACCTTGCTCTGCCTAGGAAATATTGAATGAGCTCTTTATATGCAATGTGATTAATGGGCTTGGGTCTATCTGTGTGTTTGACAAGGTGGGGGTCTATACAGCACCCCTGTTATAGAAAACAGGGTAGTTTAACTCAGTAATTTGGTTGCAATAGTATATCTGTAAGTCCATCACTCCAACTCTTCAGATTGAACTTTGGAACTGTAAATTCATCATAACAGAATGGTCTTTTTGATTTTGTTCCCCACTTTGCCTCAGATGAAGCTTAACCTATAGTAAAACTGCAAGTTTGATACATAATTAATTTTACTGGTTATTGGGCCCACATAGTTTCTTACAAACAGCAGGACCATCAGATGTAAGATATGTGGTCCTATTACTTGTAATTTAGGAAGAAAATAAACTGTTTGGCAGAAAAAAATGGACAAAGTGAAAGTCTGAAGGAAAAAATGATGCAATTTTGTTATGTTTATGAGATAGTTTTTTTTGTAAATAAAATGATTTTCTCGTGTTAGCATTAAAAACCTTATCCCTATGCTGAATATCTTTTTTGTTATTTAGGGATATGCAGATACACCACACTGTAGCAAAATAAGGTCTAGGCTTCCTTCATTCTGGTTCTTATCCCTTCCTGAGGTCAATCCACATGGTAAACCACCTCCTGCAGTATCCCCCACTCTTGTTTTTATTTCACAGGAAATACAAATGTACCAGGATGTTCCAAAGCTAAGTTGTTGAAAATAAAACCCAGCATACTTATTAAAGTTAAAATAAAGCAAATAATTAACATTTATTTATCACACAGATTAGGGGATTAATCAGGGATGCTGTGAATCCATTTGATGCAGAATAATGGAGAAAAAAAACTTTCTATCTTTTTAAAGTTTATTGTATTTTTTGTTTTTTTTGCAGTCAACTAGCAAGCCTAGTGTTTATGTTGTCAATGTTAATAAGAGGAAATATGCAAGCACCATAGCTTATCATGGTCACCGCTTCAAATGCACATTTATGCAGTGTTGATTCTGAGTTGTGTGGATATCATTCTAGAAACTGGGATTCACACTATGTTGTAAATATATGGGGCAGCAGTGTGGAGTAGTGGTTAGGGCTTTGGACTCTTGACCAGAGGGTTGTGGGTTCAATCCCAGGTGGAGGACACTGCTGCTGTACCCTTGAGCAAGGTACTTTACCTAGATTGCTCCAGTAAAACCCAACTGTATAAATGGGTAATTGTATGTAAAAATAATGTGATATCTTGTAACAATTGTAAGTCGCCCTGGATAAGTGTGTCTGCTAAGAAATAAATAGTAATAATAATAGCGAAAAGCGAAGGGATAAAAACCAGAAAAAGATAAGTTACAAAAAACTTTTCACTGCAAGTAAGAGGGAACAACTTAATGAGCACAAGGTCAAATAACTGCTGTCTCAATTATTTATATACAGTATGTTCACAGCCAATGAGGCATGCTATAATGCTCAGGACAAAACCCATTCTCTCAGCGTTGCTTTTGAGACTTTGGATAAGCATTGACTCGTGTGGCTATAGCAGGTTTTCTAAAGAAGTGGCCTGTATTATTAGGCTATTTGATACCGTACCTTAAATCAGACATTCATTTGTCACACAAAAACGTATTGTGTTCCATGGAAGCTGGTCAGCCAAGATAAGCCTGCGATTAAGAAATAAGAACACAAACCGCCTCTTCTGTGTCAGATCTCTGTTATACCCTTGTTTTTTTATTCTGGATAAACGACAGTCAGTTTTTTTCTTTTTGCTGCCTGAGAATGAGAGATTGTAGTCTATGACCTTGTCATTACATAGTATTTACAGGGACATTTGGACTGACCTCATTTCTAAGTCTTCGTTGTCCTGCGGTACAAATTTGAACAAGGCAACATAGGTGTTCAGCTGTAATAAATCCTTATGTTGTTGTCTTTTTGCCTGTAAGAGAGTGTTACACAATGTTAACGATGCACTGCATTAATAAACTCTGTACTTTCACTAAGATGACCATTTTTAATAACTTACTTTTTATTCAGCATTGTTTACCAGTTCATTAAAAAAATTCTATAGTATTGTCACAACTTTCAGCCATAGTTTTGTACACCCCAGGAAGGCTTTAACAAACAACAGAACCAGGTTGCCTGCGTCAGATATTTATTCCTAAAGAAAGACGCTGCATTTAACTTCACGTGCACAATCAGGATTAGTATCTGTTTCTTCTCCTGAATGTATTATTTATTATTGACAATGTATTATTTATTATAGGGGGTTTATCTTGGGTATGAAAAGTTTTTATTTTTAAGGAAACACTGCTGACTGCATATATGGAGTTTCTCTTTCTTATGGATCAATTCACATATACATTACCAGCACTAGGGGATTTTAAACACCCAGCACACATGATTTTGCAAGTGATTTTTAACTGTACAGAAATTCTGGCCAAATAACTAACTGGATCTAAATGTAGGAAATTACAAGGAATATTAGTTTTATATAAAGCTGAGTTGAATTCAATATTCACCAATTACCGCTGAACTTTTTTATACAAATTTGCATAATTTTAGTCTAATTTTGGTCTTTTTATTTTTAACATGACTTCTCTATAGACATACAAGGTGCCCGTGCCACCAAAACAAGTAAGGCAGATGGAAGTTATTCCTTTAGCTTGGTAAATGAAATCGACAGCTATCTAATTAGGACCTTCATTGGGGATATTAAACCACTTTGCTGCATGAAGCTGAATCATAGAACTCTGAGGTCTTACCGGGGAGTCTTCCTGCTTCTTTTGTTCAGTGTGAAAGTGTTCTGTTCCATTTTCTGGTGAAGTAAATACTAAAGGAAAGAAAAATAAATTGAAAATGCATTACAATCAAGTAGACAAATGTTTTGTCTGTGTGTTTCTAATAATAAAAAAAACTTGCTTTTGAAAAAAAAAAATCTGATTTATAATCTGTGGAAGTCTTCGATGTCCATGCACTGCATCATTTGAAATGCCTTGCATGGGCATTTACGAATTTGCATAATTTTAGTCTAATTAAACACGTTTCACTTAGTACTATTAAAAATGTAATTGCCTTTAGGTAGTAACCAAGTTGCCAAGAAACCATAGAAGCTGACACATGTTTTATGTCTGCAAAGCAATCCAACATAACAGACATGGAGACCTTGTTGTCAAGTAAAAATATCCAGTGCCAGCTGTGCTGAATAGGATGGCTGTTTTGTGATGTAGACCAGTGGCGGAGGACACTTTTTACGATTGGAGTGCTATTTTTAGTGTTCCCACCGAAACACAATTCATAAGTTAATATTGAAAATAATTAAGGTCCCACATAAATCGCGACGAGCTCTTCAAAATATGCAGCTCAATTGTGACCAAATCATGAACAATTGCAGAAATTTAGTTCTAGTGACTTAATTATGAACTTTAAAAAATCCATACAAACCTTGTTTCATTTTCTTATTTCATAAAAAATATTGATCTAAATGGCAGAAACGTGAAATAACTAGCATTCTTTTTTAATGGCAATTTTATATAGATGTATAAGTAGAAATGCTATACATTAAATTGCTAAAACCAAAAAAACCAGCAAACTTTGTAGACTGTATTTCACAGTAAATAAAGTTGGAACACAAAAGCGAGCCCAGACATACCTGTATATTTACAGTTTACAAGCAGTCAAACAAAAATGCGCTCGCAACATTTTTCACATACCGCCAAGCACGGTCTATAGCAGTGGCTTTCAACC
This sequence comes from Acipenser ruthenus, assembly GCF_902713425.1. Classification (NCBI taxonomy): domain Eukaryota; kingdom Metazoa; phylum Chordata; class Actinopteri; order Acipenseriformes; family Acipenseridae; genus Acipenser; species Acipenser ruthenus. Next base: position 39,728,276 of record NC_081191.1, on the reverse strand, counting down.
CCGGTCCTTGGGGGCTCCTGTGTCTTCTGGTTTTCATTCCAACTGAGTTCTCAATTACTTAACTAAACCCTTAATTGAACTAATAATTAGCTTAATTAGGCCTTTTATAATTCTTTAAACCGTTGGAGATTTCAACTTAACTATAAAATGTTAGAAATAACTTGAAATCTGCAACTATTTAAGAGCTGAAAACAATTAAAAAGGTCTAACTAAGCTAATTATGAGTTAAATTAAGGGTTTAGTTAAGTAATTGTGAGCTCAGATGGAATGAAAACCAGAAGACACAGAAGTCTATAGCAATGACAAACATACCTCTTTTGAAACTGTTTGCTTTTGCTTGAATTCATGCTGTACAGTCTGCACAGGAACACGTGATCAAGTGAGCATTCAATAGGGCTTTACCATGGAAAACTGTTCTCCACTTCAGGTACATCCTACATGAAAGCGAACATGGTTTGTGAACTGCTTGTTTTTATACACCTCTTAAAAAATGTAAAACATGTAAAAGAATAAAAGTACTGGTAACTTTTTAATTTTTTAATTCGGATTTTGTGAACGTTTGTGTATTTGTGAAAGTATTTAAACTACCAACATGTGCTAAAATGTATTAATGAAAGTAAGAAAAAAGTTGTAGTAATTAAACATATCTAGTAGACTACATGTGTTAGTGTTGATCATGCTGTTTGTTCAGTAACTTGTTCACAGTGTGTTCATAAAGTTTATTCAAGTAATCAGTCTGCATCCAGTTGTTTGATTTCTACAACATGTCATTCAAACCAGAAACAAGTTGTTATTCCTGTTATTACTGTATTGCTGCTAACATTGACAGACAACATTCAGAGGTAGTGTTGCCAACTGGCCGCATAATTCTGGGACACTTCAGCTGACCTCTCTAACCGCAAATTAATTGATTTTATGAACATGTAAAGTGAGTGTGAATTGCGTGAACTGTCGCTAAAGGAATTTAATTGTTTTGCTAACTAGTTACTAATAGCACACACCTGTCTGGGGGCGGGAATTACTTCCTGTGAAGATTGTTTCCATCAATCAGACCTATACAGCTTGCTGATTTGCTGTATTTCTCTGATTGGCGCGAGACTGTGTGACGCAGGAAGAACTATTAAATAAATAGAAACTTAACCAAGGTTAAACAAGCTTTTGCCGCCACTGTCTACATCACAAAGGTCCAGGTGAGTGCAAAATGCTGTATAACGACAGAATTGCCACCAGTGATGTAGACCAAATAATGAATGCTATATACTGAATGCTAAATACTGAAAGCTGAAACCAAAAAAGTTTAGGTGGACATGCACACCAGTAAATCATATTCAAGACTTACTCATTATTTGATTGCTGAAGCACGCACATTTATAATGCGAGTCAGTGCTAAGTAAAAAATAAACATTGTGCAAAACAGACGTTTCAGTCGCTTATGTGACGTTCTTGGGTGCTAGCACCAGCCACAATGATAAAAACACAAAATATGACAGGCAAAAAATTGCCTTTGACCCTGTGGCCTTTGAAAGATCCTTATTTTAATCACTAAAGGCATACCTGAGGCAACACTAGTATTTATTATTCTCATGTACCACCCCAGAATGCGATATTCTGTCAAAAAATTGTAAAAAGCTGCTTTTTACTGTTTAGATATCACTAATGTTCACTCAAACTGCAATGTGCCACTATTTCTTGAAAAAGATAACCGCTGTTATTTCTCTCAAGGACTATTTGTGACTTTCTGGTGAAATATAAGATCTTGCTAACCCTGTAACGAATAGCACCTGAAGCTTTCTGAAACAGATTCAGAAATTATTTATGACAAGGAAAATTGTACAGGGTTGTAAAATAATCCACCATCACTACTAAAATCTTTTCTTTTGCTGTGCCAGGAAACTAAATATATGTTATCTGTTGTTGTAAGAAGTTGGTTTAAACATTAAACATTAAAACATTATCTATTTAAAAAAATAAATAAATGAAAATTAATGAAATTAAATTAAAAAAAGCCTTCTCCATGAGTCTTGAATTTCTATAAAATAAGCACTTATTTCATTCTATACTTGTCCATAAAATGTGTACAGTTCTGCTTTTCTACAACTACGACTGCTAATAATACATTGGTCTCTGGCTCATCTGAGCCATACTAAAATAATCATAACATTCGTTGCCAAAGATGGTTTGGTTCCTAACTAGTCTAAACCCATGAGATCCTATTTATAGAAAGGGTATTTTCGATGCTAGAGTTTCTTAGGCCAAAGCACTATGTGATGGTAGGAAATATTTTTACATTGTAAATTGGTGAGATTTATAGTATGTTTCAACTTGTTCAACATTAAAGCCTGCACTTTTGCAAAGGTGCTTACATAAAACCAGTTCAAAAGTCTTAACAGTTTTTGCAAAGTAAAACTTGTTGTTTTACTTTGACAAATGTAACTGGTTATAAAACAAATGAAAGAAAAAAAAAAATGTTTAAAAACTATTTACAAAAACATAAACCTATGAATTTCTAGAAAAATTCTTAAAGAAAGACTGATTTTATTTGTAACCCGCAGAGGCTGCTGTTGTCCATGGCCTGAATACTGGCAACAGTAAGCCGGACCACGGGGTTACCAATACTGGTATACAGTCCAGTGCACATACAAGTGCTAAAAAATAATAATGAAAACAAAAGGCGAAAGAAAAAGGGAAAATAAAACACAGTAATAAAACTACAAAACAAAAGTGCTGCTTACGCAGTGCCCCCTCTGCCGCTAAGCCGGTCAATACAGGCCTATGCTACGCTATTTTCTACACACTGGGGTGGCCAGAGTTCCCCGTATAACTACACATGTCCCCTCGGGTACGTAATTATTGGGTCACTGGGTATCCTCTCTCCAGCAACCTGAATGCACAACCAAGCGCAGTTCTTAAGGGGCGAGCAATCTGCCAAGGCCTGCCTCTCAGCCACTCAGAGAGAGGAAAAGCCAACACACCCTCTTCCCCACCTCTCCGTGTCATCGCCATGACTGACCGGCGGATCCTGCGAGACTGCTGCCCTCATCCTGCAGAACCACGGATACACCAGATAGTCAGCACAGATCTCCCCTATTACACCTATTAAAAGCAGTATCAATTTAATTCTTGTTATAACTCCTAAATAGAAAGCAATCTTGTATGTCTTTAGCTTTGGTTTCAAAGTCAGACCTAGCACTACATATTCTTTTCAGACGTAAAAATTGACCATATGGTATATTTATGATCAAATGTTTTGGGTGGTAACTGCATGCAAAATTGTTTTCCTATCTGTTGGTTTACAGAAGAGGTTCACTAAGGGAACCCTCATTGTTTACTGAATTAACAAATCTAGGTAATGTATCTTAGTCTGACTAAATTCCATACTACATTTTAAATTCTGGTTTGTGTTGTTTATGTAATCAACAAAAATAAATCAGATCCCTTCCATATTAATAGCACATCATCAATATATCTTTTCAAAACTAAACATTCCATAAAAGGGGTTAGAGGCAGTGTCATTAATATACTATTTTCTCAATATCCATATACCCATTTGCATAATTTGGGGGCAAATGCTGCACCCATTGCAATGCCTTGGATTTGTAAACAGTATTTATCTTTAAATAAGAAATAAACTGATCCTTATGTATTTTTGGTAACATATATATAAAAAAACAGGTGTTATAGGAAATTAAACTTTTAAAAAATTGTATTGACTGTGTGATCAAGTTACTTTCCACAGCCTTATCCAAGATAACATCTCTCTCGTTTAAATCTTAGTGTTGGATCTTTAGCCAGAGGCTCGTAAAAGTCCTTGTTATTAAATTGTCAAAGCTTCAGCTACATAATCCTCACTATTCTGGATAACTACAGAGCCTCATTTGTTTGTTGATTTAATTATTATGTTCTTATTGTCATTAAGCTCCTTAATAGCTTCTCTCTCTAGTTGACTTAAGTTTAGGGACAGAATGCTTTGTAATATTTTTTTCTGTATCACTTTTCACTAGTTTACTAAAAGTACCTAATGTTGGATTCAATATACCTGCTGGAAAAAGGTAGTTTTTTTCTTAAATTTATCAAGTGGGTTGTATTCTACACCGTGACAGGGAGGACCTTGTTGCTGGTTCAGCTGTGTTGCTGCTTTGGTAAACAGGATTGCTCGGAGCTGAGCTGATCGGGAGGTTCTGATTGGTTAGGGGGCATGCCCAGGGAGCCTACGTCAGAGTTTGAGGCTGTTGCAAGGCCATAGTCCCAAAGACTCAGCTGTGCTGACCTCCCATATTTATAACTACTACGGAACCCTTCACCTGCCAGACATGTCCTATGAATGCGCTGCCCAGTCAGGGCCGTCGGAAAGTATAGAGAGTTTTGTAGTGCATTAGGTTCCTGGAACTGGACGTTCCTTTTAGTGGGACTAGTGCTCGCCATCTGTGGAAAATGTTTTGCCTTTGTTTTGTTTTCTTTATTAAATCCGACGCTATGATTACCACTGTTGGTACCCTAGCATCGGGGCCTGTGTGTTAATTAAATCTGCACGCCTGTGTGGCGTGTTAGCACCCACTGCTCTGTGTCTGACTCATTTATTATTCAGTGATGACCCACACAGGTAACATCCCCCTATTACATACAGCAATATGTTTTTTAGTCAAAATTTTATATTTCAAATGCTGCCGTCTACAAAACAGTCCACTTTTAACTTTAATGGATTCACCTTATTAGTTGGAACAAAAAATAAACCTTTATTTAATATAGACAATTGTGCTTTAGTATGTTCATATCTTGAAAGATTAATTACTGGCTCCTGGTGACCATTCTTGGGGTATGGCTGCATCTTATGTCTCTTGTCGCACCTCGTCTTCATCGGTCCCCTCCATGGTGATATGGTGATAAAAGTCTGTGCTTGGGTGGCTGAATAAAAAACTAAGTTTTTTGGAGCTAAGTTTTTGTTTTTATTTGTCTTCTGTGTGCTTGTGAACACTGCTGACTCATTTGCTAATTATTTCTCAACTGAGTAAAACCTGAGAAACTCAGCCAATGGCATATCATTGTTCAACATTGGAGGAGCTTTTCCAATTGACCCCTCAGAAAAGAACCTAAAATCATGCACCTTGTTGAGAGATGATATGTCTTGTATTGGTTTGATACAATCCTGATGGAACCTCATGGGCAAAAGAAGTATAAATTTCAATTACACAGATTTTATCCTTGTTAAATTCTTCATACTCTGTCTGATTTTCAGCCTGTAATTCCTCTACTCCTGAAAGGGAGACAGAACATCCCTGAAGCTGAAATGTTGCACATCTTGTTAAAATATCTTAAATATCAATGACACACCAACTCACCACTGTCACTGTCGCAGCGTTTCCTGGTGGGGCCTACAAGGCTGCCATGAGCATCTGTTTCCTCAGGTACTTCAGCCAGGTCAGAGGTCTGTAGGGACACCGAGGAGTTAATTAACCAATCGGTGGTGCTGAGACTTCAAAATAATCAGTATAATCAACTTCACGGATCATCTCAGCCAGTCGGGTTCCAGAGCAGTCATAATCTCATTCACTTTTAACTCTTCCAACACAAAAACATTTCTTGCCTTCGGCTGAGGGCACCTAACTATCGCCATGGTCAATTAGCTGATATTGATTATCTAGACCATATTGACTGCTGCTTCAGACATTAATGCTTAATGGGAACACAAAAAGGGCTGTATAATATTGTAATTATTTCCTACTTTTGTTTTGGCTCGAGAAGAGTAGAACCGATGCTCCTATTTGGATGATAGTACAGCTGCATATACAGGAATGCATTATTCTAGCCCATTGCACTGATAACAATGATCTATCGTTATTAATGGACATTTACACACAGATCATACAGGGGACAATCCTCCTGAAAGGATTCAAGTAGTTTTGCCTCTTATATTAGCTAATCAGTTTCTACATTTCAGATGAGAACTGAAAGAAAACACACACATACACACACAAAACAGTTTCCTTGTTTCCTACATTAAAAGCAGTAATCAGGGCTGCTAGGATTGCTGCTGCTCTCTTCCATCACATAATTATAAGCTTGTATGATAAATATCCACTACTTGTGCTATCAAAGTGAGCTATTAAACTAAGATTAATAAGTCAGCAGACCTTACATATTACATATTTTTTAATTCAGTCTCAGTTGCCCTAGACTTTGAGAAATTATATTTCTGGCATTCTGGCAACTGGTGATAACCTGTGCAGTAAATAGCATAACACTGGGAAGTCAATAACAACAGTCTCTCCTGGCTTCCAGAATTGTCAGGGTGACATTTTCTAGAAGTGGAACTCAAACTAGTGGTTGGGACTCCTTGAGCGGTCGCTGAAAGGTTTCAGTGGGGTGGTGAAAAGACTATATCACAAGCAGAACTACAATATGTAGGGGCTCCCGAGTGGCGCATCCAGTAAAAGCACTTGCGTAGAGTGCAGGATGCGCCCTATAGTCTGGACGTCGCGAGTTCGAGTCCAGGCTATTCGGGACGGGAGCTCCCAGGGGGCGGTGTACAATTGGTTGGGCGTAGCCCGGGGGGAGGGGGGGAGGTCGGCCAGGGTGTCCTCGGCTCACCGCGCACCAGCGACCCCTGTAGTCTAGCCGGGCGCCTGCGGGCTTGCCTGTAAGCTGCCCAGAGCTGCGTTGTCTTCCGACGCTGTAGCTCTGAGGTGGCTACATGGTGGGTCTGCAGTGCGAAAAAAAAGTGTTCAGCTGATGGCACACGCTTCGGAGGACAGCGTGTGTTCGTCTTTGCCCTCCCGAGTCAGCGCAGGGGTGGTAGTGGTGAGCTGAGCCTAAAAAAATGGGATATTCTAAATTGGGAGAAAATTATACAAAAAAAAATGGCGACTACTACATTTTTAAAATAAAATAAAATAATTTAAAAAAAGAACAGCGCATGAGCTGCGAAAGAACATGGATCGACCACCGGCTCCCAGCAAGAACCGCACCTGTAAAGACAAACAAAAGACAGTGTGCCAATGCGCAACATAAAACAGAGAAGAGGGACAAACGAGGACAAAGAGAGAGATGATTAGTAAAACAGGCTATGTGAAACCCTCTGCTCGGTGGAGAGGAAAAAATCCCACTGAAACCTCTGGTCCCGGCGGAAAGGGTGCCGGACATACCAGCAATTGATTGGTGAGCTTCTGAGATGTCTGCAGAAAGAGAACGAATGCAGTAGTGGACTGCTGCTGATGACCAGCGACCCACAGTTTTTATAAGGTGAGGACTAACGTTGGCTTTTGCTGCTGATGAGACTGTGCCGATCCTAAATTAGTGCAGAGTATAGAACTGGGGAGAGAGACCTGCTTTGGAGTTGTGAACCAGTGTCTTGTAATGACATTACGGGAACAATCGATACACATGGGATCAAGGGGACTGAAGGGTTTTTTGACAGATAGGAACCTGGACAAGGAAGCGTAAAGGCAGAGATGGGAGTTTATCTTGGATAATTAAATAAATTGTCCTTGACGAAGCTGGTCAGTCTTGGATGAGTGAAGGACAGAATGAAATGATTATCAGGAATTATTGAAAGATCACAAGAACGAATACCTATGGCTGGGAAACTGGATAGTGATGGTACTGTGAATTCTGCACTTCTTAGAAATCTGAAGAAAGCTGACAGGCATGTAGCTTCCATCAACAAGTCGTCAAATGGGTTGAAACATCCTGAGCAAAAAATTGAAATTAATGGGAAAGGACGTCTGTAGATATGGGTAGTCTGGATGGAAATGACGGGGGAAGGCTCTTGGAAATTCCTCTGAGTGTGAGGTGCACTGTGGGGATGGAAAGAAGTGTCAGCGAGGGGATGGACAAGCTACGATAATGAAATTGAATACCTGAGATGTAGGATTTTATGGATGCTGAAAGAAGAATGTCTCATGTTTGGACGATGAATGCTACAATGCAATTTTCATTGAATGGGGTAGGGGATATTCGGTTCTGGGCGCAGAATGAAGAGAATGACGACCAACCTGTAGCACAGGAGGACCTGGTAGATGGAGAGAGGGCTGATGACATGCATTCTCTTGCAGATGAGAGTAGATTGGAGAGCGATGGGTTTAGTTGAATATGAGATGGTGGAAATGGGGAACCTGAAGAGGGATTGGAGCTGCTGAAGGAACCAGACTGCGAAACTTGGTGATCTGTAAACGAGATAAAGCATCGGCTGCATTATTGAAAATACCTGGAAGATGACTAGCTTGAATTATGAAGTTGTAAGAAACTGAAATCCATATGAGACAGCGGAGAAGTTGTATGGGGGAGGAGGATCTGCCTTCGTTGATGATATGCACAGTAAATTGATTGTCACTGAAAAATAAAATTGATTTCCTAGACCAGGAGCACCCCCAGAGGTGAGCTGCTACGACTATATGGTAGATTTCGAGGAGAGCTGATGATTTGAATTTCATGAGGCCAGCTGTCATAAAACCATTCATTGCCTTGGACACCTCCGTATCCTAGGGATGAAGCGTCGGTATACAGACATAAATCGTGAGGGGCAGAGATTGTCATCGTAGAATAGTGAGAGTCCGTTCCAGTGCTGCAGAAGAGTAGACATTTTGATGTCTTTCCCGGCTGGATTTTTACATGGGAATCCAGTTTTTTTGCTGTTGTGAAAAGAGCGAGAAGGCAAGAAATGAAAGTCCTGAGATAGCTTGATGGCATCTAAAACTGTAATATAATGAAGGGAGAATTGCTCCTGGGGAATTAGGGCGTTGATTCTGCTTGTAGAGCTGCCTCTTGGGGCTGAGAGGTTGATAATTAAACACTTTTTTCCAGAGATTTTCCAGGTGGCAATTCCAATGGGGTTGATTCTGAAGGAAGGGAAGGGTGGAGCGGAGAAGGGGCCAACCATGAAACCTTTGTCAACTTCGGCTTGGATTAACCCTTTCCAGCCGACGCGCTCTAATTTCATTGAAAAATTCAGAATGACAAAAAGGTCTTTTCTCAGCCGCCCAAACCAGCTATCTTGTTTTTTTTGTGTTTGGGTCATTGCCATGACCACGGGCCATGTCATTATACCATTGGTTTAAGGCTAGGATGGGTGTGGCATATATTATTTTGAGTTTGAATACGAGTCTCACTGCCAGAACCATTACGACTGAGTGGACAGCAGACTCGAAGTTCTTGATCTACAATTCTACAATTCCAGGACTGATAATCAGCACATAATCTAAAAGGTAAATACTTATGTCGTATTGTTTTTTTTCCTTATTTTGTTTTTAAAACTTTATATTTGTTGGGTTTAAAAAAAAAAATCGCTGTGTCATGTCTGTCTGTGTGTGCTTGCTTGCTTGCTAGGCAGAGCTAACTTTGTAAGATCCAAACAAGAGCAACTACTGTACTAGAATATAACAAAAATAAAATAAAAATATTTAAGTTAGTTTCACTTCTGTTCATGTTCATTTTAGTTTCTTTTCCACCTTTTTTTAAGTTGTTTCTCCTCAGGAGAAAATAGACATACTGTGTCGATGCGAAACTACATCAGCAGTACATGTTGAATATTCTTTCGATATGTTTTGTTTGTTGTTGTTTTTTTTTTATTTTATTTTTTTTAGGATCATTCTTAGCTGTAACGTTAGTCAATATTATTATTTAGCTGTTTTAATTTATTTTAACTTTCGGTAATTATTTCGTATTTTATTAGGGTTTTTTTTTTTACTTTGTGTATATGTGTGTAAAGAAGAGAGATACGCATGATTTAGCTGTAAGTTAGTTATTATTTACCCACGTAGTTTATCATGATTTACTTTATTTGTGTATTATTTAGCCATGTATATTTTATTTTGTTTGTGCAAAGAACAGTGAGGCATTATTTAGTTGTAGTTATTATTAATCTGCCATGTATTTTATTATTAGTTTACTTTTTTATTTTATTTAGTTGCGAATTGGCCATCAGAGCTGGCAGCTTGAGGTGAGGCTAGCGCTGTAGAGCGAGACTGGGCAGAGCAGGGTGGAAAAACAGGCTCGACTGAAAGAGACTCACAAAGCAAATAAAAAAGATCAGTTCTACTGGATGCGGATGGAATATGGATTCCCTTTGTTGAAAAGGGCTTTGAGCAGTTTGGATATTGGCCAGTCTTTGAAGTCGCCGGGTTGGGATTCTGACAGCGTTTCTTTTTTGAGCGACACGGCTGGGAAAGCTCTAGGTCAGGGGCTGCAACAAAGGAGCAAGATGGTTCTGGAGGTATCGGAATGTTCCGTGAATCCTCGGGTTCGGAAGAAGACGATGTTGGTAAATCCATGTTCTATGTCAGAAAATAGGAGGAGAGGAGTGCCAGCTCCTGCCCCTGAACCCCACTGTAAAGTTAACATATATTAGATTGTGAAATAACTAGGAAGCAATGTGCTTTGTATTTACCATACTGTAGTTTTACATAGTTTAACAGGATTTTACATAGTTTAATAGGATTAGTATAGTGTCAAAGTAATATACTATACTGTAATATACTGTGTCTGACCTTAAGCAGTACAAACTACATTAACAAGGATATCAAAACATTTATAAATAAAGGTAAAATACAGATTCACTAACAGAGTTGCGCTGGGGGGATTCAGACCCGCTCCCAATGCTCCCAGTCCTCTTCGTTTTCTGTGCCAGTGAGGTCCCAAAGCGCAGAGTCTCATACACTGGGTCAACCTTACTACTGCAGGCTGTCAGTGGGGAGTGAGGGGGTGGGCAAGGGGAGAGACAAATCAGAACAGACAAGTGAGCAGGGAATTGCTGGGAGCAATGAGACGTGCACATAAGAACATAAGAACATAAGAAAGTTTACAAATGAGAGGAGGCCATTCGGCCCATCTTGCTCGTTTGGTTGTTAGTAGCTTATAGATTCCAGAATCTCATCAAGCTGCTTCTTAAAGGATCCCAGGGTGTCGGATTCAACAACGTTACTGGGGAGTTGGTTCCAGACCCTCACAATTCTGTGTAAAAAACTGCCTCCTATTTTCTGTTCTGAATGCCCCTTTATCTAATCTCCATTTGTGACCTCTGGTCCTTGTTTCTTTTTTCAGGTCGAAAAAGTCCCCTGGGTCGACATTGTCAATACCTTTTAGAATTTTGAATGCTTGAATCAGATCACTGCGTAGTCTTCTTTGTTCAAGACTGAATAGATTCAATTCTTGTAGCCTGTCTGCATACGACATGCCTTTTAAACCCGGGATAATTCTGGTCGCTCTTCTTTGCACTGCTTTCTAGAGCAGCAATATCCTTTTTGTAACGAAGTGACCAGAACTGAACACAATATTCTAGATGAGGTCTTACTAATGCATTGTAAAGTTTTAACATTACTTCCCTTGATTTAAGTTCAACACTTTTCATAATATATCCGAGCATCTTGTTGGCCTTTTTTATAGCTTCCCCACATTGTCTAGATGAAGACATTTCTGAGTCAACATAAACTTCTAGGTCTTTTTCACAGATTCCTTCTTCAATTTCAGTATCTCCCATATGATATTTATAATGCACATTTGTATTGCCTGCGTGCAGTACCTTACACTTTTCTCTATTAAATGTCGCACTGGGAATGCACAAGGGAGCGCAGATCATAATCGATACTCACCCATGGGCATCACCTCTTTGATGCAGCCAAACTGTTCCTGGATGAGCAGCGGGGAGCTGTAGTAACGCTGAAATCCCTTCGGCTTGCAGGGAAGATGGGGGGGGGGGGGCACATCAAAGGCAAGATCAATGCAACGACAACACAGACAGCATAATGCTAACTGAACACATCAAAACACACTGCTTGTGTCTTCATTCTCTGTTTTTAAACATCATACATGCATTTGTTTATTATCTTAGAAATTATTTTTATGGGACCAAAGTTTGAATAACAATGTTACTACCTCTACGTACCACTAGAACACTAGAAACATTATCACTGGTTCTCTCTTTTTTCAGGTTGCAGGATATGAATCTTTACTTGATTTTTCTACTCAAATTTGGGTTGAGAAAATATCTAGAAGACAACACTATAGAAATCAAACTGGCTGCTGCTTCATGGTACAGACGTCATGTAGCTCAGATTCATGCCAATTGTCTAGCTGCAATGAGGCCATGTGCCGTACTGGACAGGAAGTTGTATAGATAAGTCAGGATATCCTGAATTACAGAATAAAAAACAAAACATACAAAACAAAAAAAAGATCTTCAACATTGTAAAGGGGAGCATTGATAATAGTGCTCAGAGGTAAGAATGGACATACCATACCATTGATTATATTTTCAGAAAATTGCACATGCGGGCCTACAAAGGATGCGATACACATGGGGAAAATAGGAATGTGGCAATAGCAAAGTTAATTCCTGCAAAGATACTAGGGCTGGGACGATAGTGTTTTTCATAAAGACCCGATGCATCGATTCATCGTTTTTTCATAACGCAAAAGAAACGTGTAAATAGTAAGTACATATATTTTCATCAAATCTAATCACGAAAAGTAAACGTTTCTCCAGTTGAACTTAAAACTACACATTTCTAATTATTTATGTCTAGTCACACTGTCAGCGAGGTTCCCCACAAAAAGTTAATAAAACATTAAAAATTTTACTGTCTTACCTTAAGATGTCTTGACAGCAACCGGATTACAGAAAAAAAAAACTCCAACGGGGAACACAAGAATAACTATTTACAAGTCCAAAGTAACAAAGTCTGTGCTCTCTCTAGAGCTTATTTTCTGTTTTTATTCAGAAATATTATGGCAGCCACATTCTCCGGTTTCAAAGGAGAACGCAGTTTGTTCACAAGCATCCCTGCTTTGCTGAATACACGCTCCCTCTGGGCCGATGTTGCAAGGATACTTAACATGCTCTTTGCCAAGGCTGCTAAGTTGGGAAAGCGTGTCTGGTTATTTTTCCAACAAATCAGGGGAACTGATATTGCTGATATTTAATGGAGTTTCAGAAGCATAAATGGTCATCTCTTGTTGGATTAAGGTTTCCTTGGAAGTAGTGTGTGTTTGTTGCCATCCACAAAGTAACAATTCCATTGCTTGTTCGGTCTTCGTTTTCTTTTTAACAGGTAAGTCCCCTGTGCTGCACTCACTAGATTTCCGTCATTTTCGAGGTTGTCCTCCACCAGCCTCACTAGTTTGGAAGACAGTGCTTCAGACACGCAGGCTTTGAAATCCAGATTTGCGAAATTGTGGGGTCAAGAAATGACACAAAAAGCAGTGGCATAACCTCATTACTTGGGTCATTCAGCTGATGTAAACAAAATCGCTGAGACAAATTACGCGTTAGCTTATCTCTAAATAAGAGTGTAGATTTAAATTTTGCCAGTCCTCGTAATAAACAATATTAATGAACTGATAGATGCGTTTTTTTTGTTTTTTTCAACCATCGATGGTTTTTTATCCATCGATGGTTATTCCAATGATTCGATGCATCGATGCATTGTCCCAGCCCTAAAAGATACCCTATGGTAGTTCCATTAAAGGTAAAAGTTAGAACCCCTCTAAATCAACCTTTTTACAGTAAACAGTAACTCGAATAGAACTTCAGTCAGTCTGTGTTTTATTCCTGTTGCAAGTGGGTACAAAGAACTAGCCGTAATGTTTTTCTCTGCACTCAAAAGTACTGTAGCCAGTTCGAATCGATGTAGTAGAGGTAGTATCTCAGCCATAAGCTTCCACTGCTCAGTCGTGAGATCTAAAGTAGCTGCGTCAGACTTTTTGTTTCGTATTTAAAGCACTTGCCATCTCACTCTTTTTAAAATGTGCAACCAGTCTCCTTGCTGCTGTCACTAACGTATGGACTTGTCGTACATCCTCCAAGCTTTTCTGAATACAGAGATTTATATTGTGCCCTGCACAGCTCACACTTGCCACGCTACCAAAACATAACACAGCACGCTCGCTTGCAAAAAGCCAAGACATTACTGTGCACAAGTTGGCTGTCATGAACACAAGATTTACTTTTGTAGCCACTTCAAACTCTTGTGTTATTTTCGTGTCACTGATACTTTTGACTCGAGTTCCCAGTTTTGCTTCATGTAATGGCAAGTGACTGTTAAAAACTCTTCTTGTGCTTGTCCAAACGTCGGTAGTGATGGGCATTGAATTACACTCCTGGCTTAAATCCTGTCAAAGATTTTCCTTTTCACGTTCGTGATCCAGAGTATTGAATTTGGAGATTGTCTTTCGACAGGGCATTTCATAGCCCGGAGCAAGATTCGCAATCAGATTTTTAAATGCAGCTCCCTCTACTATACTAACAGGTCTGATATCTTGTGTGACAACATCAGGCCTGTTATTTCTTTTGCTCTGACGCTTATTGGATCAACTTTCTTTCCAAAATAAGCTGTCACTGAAGGTGTTGCTTCCTGTTGTTTTTTACTTGTGTTCCCGCTGTAATATTTTGTCGGGTGCTGTCTTACTAAATGATCCCGCAGGTTGGTGATATTGCCACAGAAGCTCATTAAAACTCCACAAACAGAGAATTTTACCTTTCCATTTTGTTCTTTCGTAAAAAAGAACTTCCAAACGTCTGACGGCATTATTTAAAATTAAATTAAATCGACAATTTAACTAGCAAAATCTTATTCTGAAATGTGGCCTACCTCTAGTCTCTTCTCTAGTTTTTTTTTTGTCACGCTTACTCTGAAAAAGTATGTGCTGTGTAGTGGGCGGGGAGGGTTTTTTTTTATTATTATTATTTAAAGGAACCAAAGGAAAGGCAAGGAATAAGAGTGTAGATTTAAATTTTGCCAGTCCTCGTAATGAACAATATTAATGAACTGATAGATGTGTTTTTTTTGTTTTTTTCAACCATCGATGGTTATTCCAATGATTCGATGCATCGATACATTGTCCCAGCCCTAAAAGATACCCTATGGTAGTTCCATTAAAGGTAAAAGTTAGAACCCCTCTAAATCAACCTTTTTACACTAAACAGTAACTCGAATAGAAACTATTTTTGTTGGTTTCTCGTAAAAAGCAACAGCTGTGGTGAAGCCAACACTTAAACAGGCAAGGAGGTATACTGGCTGTTTATTTACTTGTATGTATGTATTGTGACAAAGCGGGGTTGTTTTGCCACTTTCAGGATTTTTTCCTTCCGGCTTCTGGTGTAAAAACTGAACTCACAACAGCAGATGTGTTTAAACACGGTGGTATCTGTATGTTTATTGTAGACACAAAACTAAAATATACAAAACAAAAACCTGACTCCTTCCAGGAGTGCTAACAAAACTTTTCCCAAGGTTTTTAAAACTATCACCGGACAGCTACCCTGTTTACCGGTTAAACAAACACACATATATTTTCCATGTATTCACACAGTATCTTCTCTGAAGGTTTCTCCACACACAATCCTTTCTTTTCTTTTAAGCAGTTTTTACTGCCTTCTGACCATAGCCTCACACACCACATGATTGTGAACCAAGGAGAGCTTATATACAGCTGGCAATCCCAGTAATGATCAATTTTCACCCTGTTAACTCAATCAGCACTGGTGTTGCCAGTCTCAATCAGAAGGGAAAAATACTATGCTGGCCCTGACATACCTCCCATCTATTATTATTCCGGCCACTCTACCACAGTATGTATGTACAGTGGCTCTCAAAAGTATTCACCCCCCTTGGACTATTCCATATTTTATTGTGTTACAACATGGAATCAAAATGGATTGAATTAGGAGTTTTTGCCACTGATCAACACAAAGAAGTCCATAATGTCAAAGTGAAAAATAAAATCTACAAATTGTTCTAAATTAATTACAAATATTAAACAGAAAATAATTGATTGCATAAGTATTCACCCCCTTTGCTATGACACACCTAAATAAGCTCTGGTGCAACCAATTGTCTTTAGAAGTCACAAAATTAGTTGAATGGAGTCCACCTGTGTGCAATTAATGTGTTTCACATGATTTCAAGTTAAATATACCTGTCTCTGGGTGGTCCCACAGTTGGCTAGTACATTTCCTAACAAAAACTACATCATGGAGAAGAAGGAACATTCAAAGCAAATCCGGAATAAGGTTCTTCAAAAGCACCAATCAGGGGTAGGATATAAGAACATTTCCAAGGCATTGAATATCCCCTGGAGCACAGTAAAGTCCATTATTAAGAAATGGAGAGAATATGGCACAACTGTGAATCTGTCTAGAACAGGCCATCCTCAAAAACTGAGTAGGGCACTAGTCAGGGAGGCCACCAAAAGGCCTATGGTGACTCTAAAGGAGTTACAGTCTTCCATGGCTGCGCTGGGGGACACTGTGCATACGGCAACAATAGCCGGGTGCTTCACAAAACTGGCCTTTATGGGAGAGTGGCAAAAAGAAAGCCATTTGAAAAAAACTCACATCAAATCTCGGCTAGAGTTTGCCAGAAGGCATGTGGGAGACTCTGAGACCAAGTGGAAAAAGATTCTATGGTTTGATGAGACCAAAATAGAGCTTTTTGGCCTCAACGCTAAGCGCTCTGTTTGGCACAAGCCTAACACTGCACATCATCCTGAGAACACCATCCCTACCGTGAAGCATGGTGGTGGCAGCATCATGCTATGGGATGCTTCTCTGCATCAGGGCCTGGAAAGCTTGTGAAGATAGCGGGCAAAATGGATGCAGTAAAGTACAGAGAAATCCTGGAGGAAAACCTGCTGAAGTCTGCAAGAGACCTGGGACTTGGGAGAAGATTCATCTTCCAGCAGCACAATGACCCCAAACATACAGCCAAAGCCACACTGGAGTCGCTTAAAAACAAAAAGGTCAATGTCCTGGAGTGGCCCAGTCAAAGCCCGGACCTCAATCCAATTGAGAATATGTGGAAAGAGTTGAAAATTGCTGTCCACCAAAGGTACCCATCAAACTTGACGGTGCTTGAGCAATTTTGCAAAGAAGAATGGGCAAAAATTGCAGTGTCCAGATGTGCAAAGCTGGTAGAGACTTATCCAAATAGACTCATGGCTGTAATTGCTGCCAAAGGTGCCTCTACCAAATATTGACTCAAGGGGGTGAATACTTAGGCAATCAATTATTTTCTGTTTTATATTTGTAATTAATTGAGAACAATTTGTAGATTTTATTTTTCACTTTGACATTATGGACTATTTTTGTGTTGATCAGTGGCAAAAACTCCTAATTCAATCCATTTTGATTCCATGTTGTAACACAATAAAATGTGGAAAAGTCCAAGGGGGGTGAATACTTTTGAGAGCCACTGTATGTATGTATGTATGCATGTATGTATTGTGATCCTTTTGTTTGAATAACGGGTAACAGAGCGTGCAGTATGAATAATTTGGCAGCGACACAGTACTGAGTTTGGCCACTTGAGGGCAGGTTTTATTACTTTCAACAAAAATTCACTAACTTGGACATGAACATAAAGTCTCTGAAATCAAAAGCTGAACTGTGTCAAAGTTAAATGAAACACCCTCCTGGGTCAGTTCGGGTCAACATATAATGGTAAGTGACACAGTTAAAATAATGCTTCAGTACTGTTTGTTTAATACACTGTACGTAACTCTTTTATTCTCTTCTTCTAGCAAGGGTCACTGTGACGTCCTCAGTGACACAGGTAAGTATAGGGACTGCCCTCCAGTGGGCAGTTCTGGCAACACAGGGAATGGAAGGAGTGTTAGAAAACAGTGCTAGAGGTTGCAAATGGTGTTGCAGGTAAGAACAGATACAAGTCCTTTAGTGTGCTCACAGTAGTGCAGTGCAGACTTTACGGACAAGGCTTTGATGTATGTTTTTCCTCCCACAGGTGTAGCTCCTCCTTCAGGTCTCCACTGCCACTGCAGATGTAGTTGTCTTGGTGTGCAATAAAACAATCAGTCCAACATAATGTCCAGGCTCTGTGTTTTTAATGCCTGCTGTCCTTGCAGGCCTGGCCCTTTAAACACAAGTCCTAGTATCAGCCAGCTTCAAATGGCTGTTAGGGCACATTTGAGTTTGACCCCCTTCTACATCAAACAGTCGGTGTGCTTCTTCCTTCTTTTTTTCTTTTTAGATCACAGCGCCTGCGTCAAGACCCAGTAAGCGTGCACAGAATTCTGGGACCTGTAGTTTTTATTATCTTATACATTACGTTGTGATTGCCTACAACAGCGAGTTTAAACCAAGTATCAGTCCTCCGTTGCATTTAATTTATTAGCACATAGTATGTATTTATTTAAACATTATTTTTCATTTACAGTGACATAGCAGTTCTAACCACTCGTGAAATACAGCCTTAGAGTTAACCAGTGCTCTTTAGAGCTGCATTTCAGCGAGAAGCTGCACTTTCTGCCACAGTATTTATTTATTTATTTATTTGTTTGTTTGTTTGTTTGTTTGTTTGTTTGTTTCAGCTCCTTTACCAGGAATTTTTATTTTTTTTTTATCTCACAGAAGAGAGTAATCCTGAGTCTCTTATGATTGAAGCCCAGTATTGAAAAGAACCTCAATCCTCTTGCAAGAAGGGATAGCCCACTAGGGTAATCGGTTCAAACATTATTTTTCCAGCAGTTAATGGCAACTGGGATTTTAACAACAACAATGTTTTGGTGCAACAGAAATAGTAGCTTGTTGACACACTATGTGTGCCTGTCTATATATACAGTACATATGTGTATATTTGCTGCTGTTGTCAATATTCAGGGAGACTCAATTGTTTAGTGGCTCTGTGGTGTGTAAAATGAGGACTATGTTGAGCGACCACCAAACTCATACCACACATTAACAACCAGGCCTCCTGTTAAAACTGAATCCTAGTCATTTTCTTATAAACATTTTAGTTTTTTTTTTTTACGATTGCATTTACTCAATGTTTCTTTTAATGAATAACAAGCAATATGAATTGTGACTGATGCAAATGACACTATGCATGTGTACACACAGGCCCCTGCTTTGGGAATTGCATTTCTGTCACGTCGTTTCATGAAGGTAGCCAATAGTATGCATCTTATTATAGGTCATTTCATCCTTTGAAGAGCTTCAGCAGGACAACAACACAGCTTGCTTGTTACTATTTATAGACTGATGGATTTCAGCAGTGATGTATGTTGACCGGTGGTATGTATATTCAGATAAAAAAAATCACAATAATACCAGGAGGTTTATAACCTCTTGGATGACAAGTAGAAAAATTGCTGAAAAAAACAAGGATTTTTTTTTTCCATAATGAAATTCTTGAAGTTATTAAAGTGGCAGAGTCGTGACTGACAACCTCCCCAGAGATGTGCTGTAGATTGATAAATGATGTACAAAGTCTGGCATGTTTGCGAACAATTTCCTAGACTACTGATCAAAATGCATCGGCATACACGAAGAAAGAGTGAGAAAGATGAACAGGGACATATATAGATCAAAATGCAGAGGGACGGGTGCAAGACAGAGATTTAATAATGCAATAGCCCTAATGATACTGACAATGTCATGTCATGGCTGTGCACATATGTTTTGAATAATATTACCATTGTTCTATCTGACTTGCAAACAGGATACAGCCATTCCATAGTAAACATTATATTTTCAAGCATTATGCATTTTCCATAGGGAATTTACAAGGAATAAAGTGTTAATTCCACAACCTGCTTAATCGTTCTTGAAATCTATTTGACCATACATATAATGATTTTACCATATCTGTGCTACACTTTGCAATGATTTTACCAGGCTTGGCTATGCTTACTGTGCAACCTGTTTTGATACCAGTACAATTATTGGAAATACGTTAAAAAAAATTCCATTCAAATAATTAAAATGATGTTTTACAATAAAATGGGAAATCTGTATTAACATATTTTAATTGATGTAATCTACACTTCTTAAATTGAATAAATAGTATTGCAATGTAAAAAAAAATAGGAATATGTAATTGATGTCTAAACATTACTAAACTATTAATTATATGTTCTTACTACTTTGATGTGTGGCAGTCCACTATTGATACTGTGCAATGTGCACTGATAGAATTACATAGGATCAATGGTAAAGAATGTGTGAGATCATACATACTGTACTGTAGATCAGTCAATGCACATATTTACAATATCAGCGGTGGTTTGTCATACAAGACATTGTGATCTAAGGCTTTGTCGGGAGGGCATTGATATGACTGCTATGGTAAACATGTGTAACTCTAAACCAATTAATGCTGCATTTCAATTAAATCTTGCAAAATTCCACCAGTAATAAAAACATATAATTGGTTTGGAAGATCATCTTTACATAAAAAAAGAAAGATGTTCTGTTGAAACTGAAATACATTCTCAATCCAATAGTAAAAAAGGTTTCATACAGTGAGGCTTAACCTTATTTTCAGACAGCACACAGCTAGAGAAAATAAGCAGTCAATCGCTTACCAGTTTGCCCATGCAGCGCTGTTGCCCCATACCGTCTGCACATTTGTAATGGATGCTCATTTTGCATGCCTTGCAGCGCAGTCCATGTTTGGCATTGGTGCCTGCCAAAAACATACACATTGAAATGCAAGTGATCAATATTTTCCACATTCTGCACTTACTCTAAAATATCAAAGATGTTCACTTAACTCATATCAATTATAAATTGGTTACCACTCTTAATGCATTTCATAGGTACAGCTATAGACTGAGACATAATTTAAAACTATATGCACATAACTTAGATATTTTATTAACATCATGTAATCAAAGAAACTACAAAATGATATTGCAAAAGTTTCACTGTTACACAAAGTCAGGTAAAACAGTATGTACCATTGGTAGAATAGTGTTGTAATGGACTAAAGAGATAGCTCTGCAGTCAAGTGATACAGTATGCAGCCCTTATGTCAATCTATTATCAACTGCAAGGGGTAATCCATTACAGTACTAAAGTGGTAACATTTTCAAATTATGACCAATGGTATCAGTTCTGGATAGCTACTGTACTGAGATCATTGTACAATATTTGTTCCAAATTCCTTTTGCTGCCATTGCTGGTAACACAGTGGTCCACAAATGGTCTGCTAGCATTTCTTCATTGTAAAATACTGGTATTATAATGGTATCCCAATACCAACATTTTTCAAAATGTTTTTGTTAGGGCAAAACAGACAAAGGCAATTGTTATAGCAACAATTGGACCTCCATCTTCTGACTTTTATCTTTCTAGTACCTCTCATATTTTGGTATTGATTTTAGTCACTATGCCAGTTTGTAACAAGATGTATAGTTTCCCACAAAACTTGCGTTTGTTTTGTAAGACTAGTCAATTACATTGTCTTTACCAAGAGCACTGCTCAATAGTGCAAAATCTAATACTAGTTTATACAACATTTTCCAAACCGTATTGTCTCAACCCAGTTTAATTTTCTTTTCTTTGGTTTACAACCAAAAAAACACATACAGGACTGCATTCACAAAGGATCTACAGTACACGGCTTCAATTTGGTGACATTGTGGTTGAAAGTAAAAATCACCAAGTTCTGAATTTTCCAGTTACTAACATAAATGGCTCTATCTGCACTTTACTGCTGCTGATAATGTGGTGGTATAATATACAGTAGCTCCAAATTCAGTTATTGGTTTAATTTGTCTTTTGCTCAGATAATACTGTTTCCTGCACATTTACGTTATGGCTCTTCAGGAAAACACAATTCAATTATGTAATCAATGCCTTTACTTATGGCAAGTGTTTAAAGCAACACAATTAAAACCACTTTTCAAATGTGTGCCCAGAAGCAAAAATTAGGAGATCACAGTGAAAATAAACCTTATGGTAGAAAAGGCAAAAAACTTTTGAAAACAAAATGTTCAGCTGGAAGGTGCCAACGTTTGGAATTTTAAATTCATTGTTTTTGTTTTACTTAACATACTGTTGCAAGGTCTGGCAAAGTACTTACTGCTGTTTTTTTTTTTTTTTGGGGAACAGAAAAACTTAGTAGTATCCTTTTAACCAAAGCCAGTCCCTCAAGGGTTTAATGGAAAAGACTGAACTACAGTTCCAAGGTTATGGGGGAACTGTTTCCAGTGTAAAAAGGAATTCATTTTTAGCAGATCTCACTATTTTTATAAATGAAAGACACATTTTCATAAATGAAAGCTTTTTTGGAATAATTTGGTTTATGCACAGTAGTGCATATCTTCAACTCTTCATCTAGAAGGATATTTTGTTTACTGCATTGTTACATTTTCTGTTCTTTGGTCGTGCGTGAGCAGTGTGCCTTGGTTTGTTTATGTGCTGGTTGTCTATGTGCGTTTTGCTTGGGGCGTGTTGCTTGGGGGGCTCACCATGCCTCTTTGAGCTTCACAGTGCCCGCTTGTCCTCCGCCGTGCTCTGTGTTTTGCTATGCTTTTACTTGCTTATACAGTCCCATGCCTGTTGCCTCGGTCCCGCTGACCCATTGAGGCTCCAGAATTGGTAGCAACACATTAAGTTTGTTTTGTCTGCATTAATTAGAGATGTGCTGTCTGTCTTATGCATGCCCTCCATATATATGTGTGTGTGTGCGTGCGTGCGTGCGTGTATATGTATATTTTGGTTAGAGTTCTAATTTGGGGGAATTTGTTTTGACGCTCTGTTACACCTTGTTTCTTTGTGCTTGCCATTTATAATACTTTATAATCAGTGATATCCTCGGAAGGGTCATTACCTGAGTTTTTGGTCAGCGATACCCTCGGCAGCGGTCTTTACCTCACTTGGTTTATAACAGAAGTAATGAGTTTGGTCGGTGGTACCCTCAGCAGGGTCATCACCTGAGTTTGGTTTATAACAGAAGTAATGAGTTTGTTCAGTAATACCCTCGGCAGCGGCCATTACCCGAGTTTGGTCAGTGATACCCTCGGCAGCGGTCAATACCTGAGTCTGGTTTATAAAAGAAGTAGTGAGTTTGGTGAGTAAAATCCTCGGCAGCAGTCATTATCTGAGTTTCACCAGCCTCTCTGATATCTATTCGGCCAAACAGAATATTGCTAGTATGCCCGGAGTGGGGGCCATCTCTCCGCTCCGCCCGGTTTCCTACCTTCCAGCCTCATCCCCGGCTCCAACCATAAGAAGCAACATTCTCCAAGATCCAACGCTTCATGAACTTGGTCCCAATCACCGATCCAGTCAGCCTACCAGTTCCAGACTTCCACAGCCTTATCCTATAAGTGACCTTCCCAGCCATCTACTCTCTTCAGCCCATAAACTCATGATCAATTCCTTAGCCCCCTGGACCCTTGCTTCATATTCATACAATACAGGTTGGAAATTCTATCTCCATTTCTATTCAGTTTACCATCTATCCTGCCACACCGAGTCTTCCTGGTCTTCATCACACACATGAAAACTCCAACTCCAGCTGTCTACAATCAAAACATACCTATCAAGCACCCAATTCAACCTAAGACTAAATGGAATCAACTGTCCTTCTATCACTGGACTACTGTAAGCATCTTTATTACGTGGAATTCAAAAATCCTCACCCAATCCTACCAAAAGTGGATTCAACAAGGAGTCCATATTCACTGTATTAACCCCTTGCGGTCCTATGTCGGACCTGGTCCGACATCGCAATTTTCCCTTTCTGGTCCAATCATCAAAAAGATGCAAAAAAACAGGTCTCTAGTAGTTTTTTCTCTGGAAAAAGCCAATAAAACCATTCAATGGCCGAGTGAGACCGATAGGAGCCGAGAGAAGCCGGAAAAAAATAGGGGCGTATCTCATGAATACTGATAGACCCGACACCACATAGATAACACAGACATAAAGATAGCTGCTTCCACATCTAGCATTCAGAGAACATCACAGACATTTGCAGAGCTTTTTTTAGATGTTATAGTAATAAAATAACAACTTGGATTATATTGAGGAGTTTGGTGATAAAACGAGCGATCAAGAGATGATTTATCGGTATGTACTATTATTACGACGTATGTAAAAAATATAGCGAACAAGGGGTGAGGCGGGGCTGGAGATGCAGTACTGAGTGTCCTGTTGATATGCAGTGCCTTTTAAACCGGTTTTACTGTGAAAAAA
This sequence comes from Acipenser ruthenus, assembly GCF_902713425.1. Classification (NCBI taxonomy): domain Eukaryota; kingdom Metazoa; phylum Chordata; class Actinopteri; order Acipenseriformes; family Acipenseridae; genus Acipenser; species Acipenser ruthenus. The sequence continues at coordinate 39,704,350 of NC_081191.1, read as the reverse complement.
ATACTTTTAAACAGCGCGTCTAAAATAAACTGCGCGTGTGAAAATAAATTGGACCTGACGCACCTGACACGCGCTGAATAAAATGGACCGCAAAGGGTTAAGAGTCCTTCGACCTGTTGCCCCTATAACTCAAATACACCTTAGCCAGGACTTTCAGTAATGCTCCCCAAGATCCTTTGTTTGTAACAAACAAATTAACCAGTAACTCGATCATGGTTTTCAGTCTACCTATCCATGCTATTACTTTGCGCAGGTTTGTCTTCAACAATTTTTTAAGGCCATTCTTTTAGGATTGGAGCAGCCCCTTTAGTAGCCAAAGCCGGACTTTCCCATCCATGATCAAACTCAGATGGGACTCCAGTGCTGTAGAACAGTACTTTAGAACTGCTCCAGAAGACACAGCTTTTGCTCAACTAGCCATGAGCTAATAGAGTTTGGGGGGTTCGGTATATTTTATTCATTTATTTTGTTTATTCCTGCACTTAAGTGGAGTCGGTGGATCCACTCGGTGTTGACTTTTTTGGGGGAAGGACGTGGCTTTGTCACGGTCCACCCTGCTGATCCTGGCACTGTCAGATCAGTTCCTCTTACAGAGGGCGGTGGTTTCTTCTTCTCCCCTTAACAGATGGCCAAATAGTCCATAATCACCGCTTACCATACCCATAAAGCAGCCATGATCACGACATTGAATTAATAAACAAAGACATAACCACTGGAAGACATAACCAACAAGAGACATTGGATTGGTTACTGAATGTCTTTCCTCAGAAAATTATTATTAATTATCCACTGAAAACCATCACAAAACTGGCCTTAGATTTGGATATCCTTGGTAGTCAATCCTGCTTGGCAGTTTTTCCTTTTAGTCAATGTTATAGAAGGGTTAACTTAGAATTCATGCCTGGGCCACTGCTGTAAGGCAAAAAAGGACCTAAGGTTTGAACACGAAACAGGGCAGTGACTGGTAAACAACATAAGCTTAAATAACATTTCTAGCTCAGAGGGTGTGTGGCATTTTATTTTGGTTGTAGAGTTGAGAGCAACACAATCATGTGTAACTGTATAGTACAATCCCATTGGATTGTTTACAATATTCTCCCATCGTTCATCCTTATATGTACACTACTTTGTTGAAATCAGACCTTGTGGGCTTTTCAGTCAAAACTCAACTGCTCAAAAAAAGGAACATCTAGTCAATGGGTACTATCTGCCTGCCAGATATGGTGTTTAAACACACAGACATTCTTTAGTTATTGTAGCGCAAATACATTTTTTCGTGATTCTGTAACTTAAAAACTACCTGTCACAAGGCTCGCTGAGTGGTGACGTCAGACCCAGGAAAGGAAACACAGACAGGACGGTGAAATGGTAAATGAATGCGCTGATGCGCTGTTTAATATTCAACAGACAGAAAATAAACAGTTTGAACAAAACACAGGACATGGCACTTTACACCAAAATAAATAGACAAACAAAAACAGACTAACACTAAACAAACAGTGGACAAACAAGTATAATGCTGGTGCTTCCAGCATGTTGTAGCAATTATTATTTTCTTTAGTTTTAAATAGTTTTTACCTCCTCTCCACACCCGTTCTCCACTCACGAACACACAACCCTGAGAGTGCTTTGTGCATCTATATATACTGTTGTGCCGGGATTCAATTACTAATTAATTATTCACTTGAATCCCAGCACGTGAACTGATTCTGTGCAACCCAGTGCTCACATATTACTACATACTTTAAATGCATGTGAAGTGATGTGCAATCCCTGTGCCTAAATACAATTATACATTTTAAACACTCATGCTCATTACCCACATTATATCCTGTGTACCAACTACAATACACCAACATTAACACACTACATACAACATAAAACACAAAAATACACACAGGGGCGGGGCACATAGCCACATTACCTTACTGATTTTCACGAAACTTGGACAAAAAAAAAATTCTCCATCACATGGACACAGAGCATATGAAATGCCATCCCGATCCGTTTTGAAATGGCCAAGAAAACATACCTCTCAAAATCGAGTTTAAACAAGGCTCTGCAAGCCACACTTACACTTACCTATAACAGCACTATTGCGCCGTTATAATAGTATTTTATAATACGCATGCCTTTTTTTAGCTAGGTTTATGTCCCTATTTTGATTCTCTCTGGTAGACATTTCTCTAATCATCTTATATTTACCTTCCAGTGAATGAAGGTCAATTATACTGAATTGCATTAGGAAATGCAAAACCGAAAATAATGAGGTAATTAATGTACATTTTGCTTTGGCAAAATTTCTGGCATTACACCAAGCATTAATTAGGCAACCGGATTGTAAAATTAACAGAGCTGAGTGTCAGCTGCATTATAAAAACAACAATGTATAATCAGGTTCATAACATGATATATTAATTAGTCTGCAGCTGCTATATTAACACCTTCATTAACATCACTCAATACAATATAACTGCAGCACAGCTTTAAAACAACATCATTCAGATAGATACCTATGTCTACATAATTAATATAGAATCCTTTATTTTATTGTGAAAATCTGAACAGCTCTTTTTTAACACCGATGAAAGAAACTGTAACTACGCATAATGGAGATGATAATACTGACATCCGCATACGACTCTTAAGGCTGCCACACACCAGACGCAATGTGATTTTTTAATTGGCAACGTGATACTTCAAAGCGACATGACCATACACACCAGAAGTGACACAGCGGCGATGTGACAGGTTTGAAAACTGCCAGATCTATAGAACTTTTAAAAATTGTTATTAACAAAACTATGGTACATATTTGTCAACATGATGTGGAAATTATTAGTGTCGTCTCTGATGGTATTTCAACACATATGGCAATACATCATACATACCAGGCTTATCCAGTTCCATCGAAATGGACTCCAATATATTGTCTTTCAAATCTGTATCTTTATAATTGTGATGACTTTGTCATAAAGCTCTGGGTATTTTTTCAACAGCAAGTATTATTGTTTCCTCCATCATTTTGGATACCGCTTCACTTTTTTCTTATTAATTATATGACCAACTGTGGTACTTTATATACTTTTAAAGACAAGAAATACAAATACAAAGAAGTTGGTTTTCATGAAGGGCAAGAGTATATAGATGCACTGCTGTTTAGATCAATTAAATAGACCTCTTGGTCGTCAGTGCTTTCCTAATGCTGGTTGAATCTGCACCACTAATTCAAATCAGGCCTAAACAAAAAGCTAAACTTTGAAGCCAAAAATAAATATGAGCTGGTTTAGCAAATGTAGAGTGTCAGGCCAGGGGAGATTGAATGTTCATTTCTTAATTGGATAGTTAAGCAAAAATAGGGTGAACAGACTTGCATCTACTTCATGCTGTTTTGTGATCATTATATCACTGTCAGGATGCAGGGGTGCAAATCATTTTGAAAATTGGTGCTAAACTGTTTTGAAAGTTTAGCACCAGAGAGCCTGCTGGTGCTAAATTCTCAAACCCCACTTTAATCAAGCCCCCCTCCCCATTCTCTTCAATGAGTTTTTAGTGTTAGAATTAGGCAAAAAGTGCGCTGCGAAGACTTGCAACCAGTTTCTGCAGTTAAACTTCCCACACGACACAAACCTTCTCTCCTGTGTATGTGGATGAGTGTGGGTGGATCATGTGACTAGTCCTGACCCAATGAGAAACTGTCATCATCTATGGTTGCTAAGGAATAATACAAAAAAAAAAAATAAACATGTTTACTGGTACCAGACTTTTATGTTGCTGGCGCTATATGAGGTACCTTGGTGCTAGAATCTAGCACCATAGCGCCGAATTTGCACCCCTGGGATGGTATTTCCTCTTCATGACATGTGGAGAGAATTCAGTACTTGGATGAAAACTGGCTTTTAATAAGCCATGCAAATTTGTAATGAGCCTCTAAATCCCCCTACTTAAAATGTACGGTATCTTTAAAACATCTGACTTCAGTGCTGCACTAATTGTAGCATGTTTACTAAAAAAAAAAACTTTAGAGTCAAACAAGTACGAAAGTCCTCTGCGTAGCCTTGTTGGTTCCTGTTGGTGAATAAATCACCTTGATTGCCACAACCAGGGAATTGATCATTTTATTTATCCTACTGAACAAAGTCCTTAAACCAAGGGGAAGTGCTCCACAAATTACTGCCAACATGACATTTAGTTAAACTGTGTTCTACCTTTGTTTTTGTTTTCCTGCTTGTGAAGAAAAGCTAATGTGCCATGTCTCAGACCTCAGGAGGGTTTATTACTGCAACAGGGACAGCTTCAAAAACCCAACTGGCAAAATCTGTTTTACTAATTTACAAGACAAAAGCTGCCTTATTTATTGTATCGACCATTTCCTTCAACCGACCGCATAAGTTGAATAAGTTATGGTGTGCATTCAACACCCAGAGCTTTTATGTTTGGGAAATCATCTGGGATTAAAATGTATCAAATGAATTGATCTTATATTTATGAAGCTGCAGTAGTCTATTCCTCTGTGTATCAACGCCTCGCTCAATGAAGTTCTGAAAACTATTAATTTGAGGACCTTCATAGGGACGTTGATAAAGGCTCTGGTGACCAAGCTTGAAATGGAAAGTTTTTTTTAAAATTCTTTTTAAAATTTTTTTTTTTATATATTTTATTTATCACCTGATACATATCCTGTTAGGTGTTTTCCATATCATTCACTATTTTTTGTTTCTTTGTAGATCATGACACTGTGACAGGGTACACCCCACCCCTGTGTGTATTTGTATTATTATTACTGTTATTCTTTAATGTATTTGTGTTTATTTTAGTTCAATGTAGTTTGGCAGGGACAATGTTTGCTTCTCGTCTCTGCCAAACTACATCCTGTGAGAATGCGTGGTCGGCAGCTGATGATTTTTTGACAAATTGGCTGTCGACCACGCATATTAGAAATCGTGTGCAGAATGTGGTTGAGGGATAAACTTGGTAACTGATAGCCAGTTAATCCCTTGACCACTATAAAAACCAGCAGCTTTTACTGACCAGGGTGGAGAAAAGGAGAAAGAACGAGATAGAGCGGAGAGAAAGAAATTTAAAACAACAATTGCTACTTGTGCTGGACGTTTGGACTGTTTTGTGTTACAAGATTGTTTTGTTTGACTATTTGCTTTGCTTTGTGAGCTTTATTATTTGATTTATTTAAATAAATACGTGCACTGGCGCAGAAAACCCCAACTTACCTTCTCTGACTTGCGTGTTTACCTTCTTGCCACAGACACTTTTTTAACCCCCGAAAAAGCTGAAATTCAGAAGATTTCTTTTTTTTTAATGAACCCACTAGAGGTGTGCAACAGTCATTCTGCCCCCCCTGCAACTGTGGCAACAGTTAGTTAAGTCATGGGAAATCGTTATACAAATTCACAGTTTTAAAGGAGAGAGTAATTCCAGCTGCACATCCATAGTTTTTCAAACCACCTTATTCAGAATTTTAGCTTCTACATTGGTTGAACTCGACATCAAAGCAAACCATTCATTATTTGTATATTGATGCTGGAGATGTGGTTTACCATTAATGATAAAGCAATTGAATTCCTTTCTTTTGTATGCTGGTACACTCTATATATAAACATATGTCTGTTCATTCGGGCTAAAAAAAATAAATAAATGCATAAATAAATAAATGTATTTTTTAACAAACGTGGTATACCTTCTATAGTCCCAGTGTAGTCTGTATATACAAAAAAAAACATTTAAAACACAGACATGTTCATTCGGTTTGATTACCTGTGCACAATGTCAGCGCAGTGCTGTGAACAACACAAGAATACTGCCAATATTCTAAAGCTATTCACAGGGAATAAATACAAGCAGCTTTTTAAAATCAGCAAACAGATGTTCCTGGCAGTTCATCCAAAGAATGCCAGTGTTTTCATAGATGGTTAATTCCTGGTTATAATAAAATGTATGATCTTCTGCCCCAGAAATAAAATACTACCGGCTTGGGATGTTTAACTGTCGGCCTAGAAAATCAAGCTGGGTCCACACCTGAGCTGTGGCGATTCCCTTGTGTAGATGTGGATGTGTCAATGCAAATACAGCCACAAACAAAAGTATTGGCACCCTACACTTAATCTAAGATAATTCAAGAAAACATGTTAAATACAAGCATTTAGCAACTAATTAATATGGCAAAGACCAAAATAAACAATTTCTGGTATTTTGCCAAACAATCTTTATTAAAAAAAATATATATATATATATTGTGCTTTTTTCCAATAAAATGTTGAAATTCTGCCTAAATTTCAGCTCGGCTAAATATCAAATATGTCTTCAGGTCGGACATCATTAGAAAGGTAATGTGGCACATCATTTAAGTTTTATTAAGGTGAACAATATCTAAATAAACTATATAACCTATATACACTAGTTACAAACACACACACACACACACACACACACACACACACATATTTTTATATATACTACAGTTTCTATAGACCATTGGTTCAGGGGGCTACTATCTTACCGACAATCATGTGGTTGCATACGTCACAGAAGGTGGGCTTCTTGAATACGTGCTCCATGAAACTGTGTGCCCTGGTGTCCACCTGCTTCTGGCTCTTGGTGGGTGAAGAGGTCAGGCTCCCCAAGGTGGACAGCTGCCCAGTACTGGTGCTCACTTTCGATAACAAGTCCACCTGCAGCTTCATGTCACTGTTGGTTCTTTGAAAAAAGTTTTCAACACTCTTACTCCTCAGGCTCTTGGTTCTGAAGGATAGGGATCTCTTCAGCTTCTGGAGCTGTTGAGGAATCACAAATAAGTCTTGAATATCACCAGATTAACAATGACTAACACCGCTTAAAGGCCTGTAATTACATCAGGTAAAACAGGTTACTGTGTAAGAGCAGGGTCCATTGGTAATTACCCAGTTATTACAATGTAATTACACAGCTATCCATGCTCTGTGCTACCAACTGTCCAATAGAGCTGCATGAAACAGTCATCAGTTACACTTCTGTTGTTTTAAGGACATTTATTACTAAATACAGTATGCCTAATTCTGGGTGTTTGAACCTGCTTCACCATTCCAGTACAACAACAACAAAAGGCAGTACCATTTCTGAAATACCTATTAAGTCACGCTTGTGGATGGTCCTTTTTTAATTTATTTATAGAAGAACGGATGCACTGAGCTGGGCAGATGATTCAGAACGAAGGGAACACCTGGTAAAGCACTTGAAGGAAACGTGGAATTAGAAAATCAAAAGGACTATCTGGCAAAAGTGATGGATGAAATTCCTTGAATCGGCTAAACAGTCAAGCAAGACTTTTATCCTGCAACAATTTAACGAGGAACAGTCAATCAAGACAACAGAGGCAACTTTATTGAAAACACAAATGTTTATGAAAAATATAATTGCACAGCACTAGATTATTCAAATCACTAATACTATCTTTCAGCTTGCCCATGATAAGGCAATAAGCATGTATGCATACAGTACTATTTACAAACCACTAACCAAGATCATGCAACAGTCTCTTGACACAGGGGTTGTACCGACAGACTGGAGAATTGCAAACGTAATACCGATCCACAAAAAGGAAGACAAAACTGAATCAGGTAACTACAGACCAATAAGCCTGACTTCTATTATATGTAAACTTATGGAAACTATAATAAGATCCAAAATGGAAAATTACCTATATGGTAACAATATCCTGGGAGACAGTCAGCATGGTTTTAGGAAAGGGAGATCGTGTCTAACTAACCTGCTTGATTTTTTTGAGGATGCAACATCGACAATGGATAATTGCAAAGCATACGGCATGGTTTATTTAGATTTCCAGAAAGCTTTTGACAAAGTCCCGCATAAAAGATTCATTCTCAAACTGAACGCAGTAGGGATTCAAGGAAATGCATGCACATGGATTAGGGAGTGGTTAACGTGTAGAAAACAGAAAGTACTGATTAGAGGAGAAACCTCAAAATGGAGCGAGGTAACCAGTGGTGTACCACAGGGATCAGTATTAGGTCCTCTGCTATTCCTAATCTACATTAATGATTTAGATTCCGGTATAGTAAATAAACGTGTTACATTTGCAGACGACACAGAAATAGGAGGAGTGGCAAACACTGTTGCAGCAGCAAAGGTCATTCAAAATGATCTAGACAGCATTCAGAACTGGGCAGACACATGGCGAATGACATTTAATAGAGAAAAGTGTAAGGTACTGCACGCAGGCAATAAAAATGTGTATTATAAATATCATATAGGAGATACTGAAATTAAAGAAGGAAAAAGACCTAGGAGTTTATGTTGACTCAGAAATGTCTTCATCTAAATCTTCAATGTGGGGTAGCTATAAAAAAAGCCCAACAAGATGCTCGGATATATTGTGAAAAGTGTTGAATTTAAATCAAGGGAAGTAATGTTAAAACTTACAATGCATTAGTAAGACCTCATCTAGAATATTGTGTTCAGTTCTGGTCACCTCGTTATAAAAAGGATATTGCTGCTCTAGAAAGCAGTGCAAAGAAGAGCGACCATAATTATCCTGGGTTTGAAAGGCATGTCTTATGCATACAGGCTGAAAGAATTAAATCTATTCAATCTTGAACAAAAAAGACTACGCGGTGATCTGATTCAAGCATTCAAAATTCTAAAAGGTATTGACAATGTCGACCCATGAGAATTTTTCGACCTGAAAAAAGAAACAAGGACCAAATGGAGATTAAATAAAGGAGCATTCAGAACAGAAAATAGGAGGCACTTTTTTACACAGAGAATTGTGAGGGTCTGGAACCAACTCCCCAGTAATGTTGTTGAAGCTGACACGCTGGGATCCTTCAAGAATCTGCTTGATGAGATTCTGGGATCAATAAGCTACTAACAACCAAACGAGCAAGATGGACCCTGTCCGACATCATCAAAAAGACGCAAAAAACAGGTCTCTAGTCGTTTTTTTCTGTGGAAAAAGCAGAGAAAACCATTCAATGGCCGAGTGAGACTGATAGGACCCGAGAGAAGCCGAAAAAAAAGGGCGTATCTCATGAATACTAATAGCTCCGACACCACATAGATAACACGGACATAAACAAACAAGATAGCTGCTTCTGCATCCAGCGCTCAAAGAATATCACAGACATTTGCAGAGCTTTTTTTAGATGTTATAGTAATAAAATAATGACTTGGATCGTATTGTTGAGGAGTTTGGTGATAAAACGAGTGATCAAGAGATGATTTATCGGTATGTACTATTATTAAGAGATATTTGAAAAATATAGCAAACAAGGGTAGGGCGGGGCTGGAGATGTAGTACTGAGTGTCCTGCATATCAACAGGACACTAAGTACTGCATCTTATACTAGTACTTATAAATAATTTCCTGATCACTTGTTTTATCACCATACTCCTCAATAATGTGATCCAAGCCAGTATTTTATTACTATAACATCTCAAAAAGCTTGGCAAATGTCTGTGACATTCTTTGAGCACTGGATGCGGAAGCAGCTATCTTGTTTGTTTATGTCTGTGGCGAAGGGACTATGTGTATTGCTCAGCTCCGCCTCCTTTTTTTCCGGCTTCTCTAGGCTTCTATCAGTCTCACTAGGCCATTAAAAGGTTTTCTCTGCTTCTTCCGGTGAAAAAAACAACCAAAGACCTGTGCTTGACGTCTTTTTGATGATGTCGGACAGGGTCCGACATCGGATCAGAAAGGAAAAATTGTAATGTCGGATCTGATCTAGCACTTCTGATATGAGGTGGCAGTGCATTCCACAATCTGGGCTTCATATAAATGTTTTCAAATTTCTATGAAGTCCAAATATGAGGATAATTTGGGAACTGGTAAACAACAAATATTCTTTGCCAAGTTTGAAAAAAAACAAACAGTCTAAAGTAATTCTAATTCAGTCTAAAACCTAATTAGTAATCATAAGATTCAAAAAATGCATGTCCACTGAAGTAAATCAAAGAACAAACTGAGCAAATTTTCAAATTTAAGAAGTTTTAAAAAAACACAATACCCTGGGGTATCATGAGTTTAGTTGATTCTTATAAATTATTTAGTCCCTCTCAGCTTATCAAAACAAGCAGTACATCTTTTTCTGACCTAAATGTACCATTAATTTATGGAATAAAGCGTTGGAAATACATATTCCATATACATATATTGTAATCCTGCTCATCCTTTACAAAGCATTCATCCATTCGAATCATGTGACAATGTGACTTTTCTAACCTGCTAGATAAATGACAGCTGCGTCAGTCAGGTGTCCTAATCCGAAGACATTTAACAAAGTCAGTTATCTACAGGTAATGACTGCTGAGGAATGTTAGATTTTTGTCTTAAAAAATGAGATGCAGCTTAATGCAAATTACTGGAAATTACTGGAATTGCCACAGCATACTGCATTGGTACACTGCTTGTTCGGTAAGACATTTTGATAGACAAGGGGATAAAAATGTCAAGGCTGTCTCATACTTCTCTCTGTAATAAGAGTCAAAGGTACAGGAGGTAAATATGCTCTCCACATGAACATTTCAGGACCTAGACAAAACATTATTTATAAGCAAAGGCCACTGTAGGAGGAAGTCAATGAGGTGGGTGTCTTGGAAACCACAGAAATATGAGAAAAAAAACAACAAAAAAGACCGATATTTCTACTTGAGGAAAGATGTTTTAAACTGAGACTAATTTAATATGGCAATATTGTTGATTTTATTTGTCTGAATTATTTATTGTACTGAAAATATATTTTCGATCTTCATTTTTCTGGCATACTGTCATCTTGAGCTGCAAAAGAGAAGAAGCACTGCTACTGAGAGATGTTTTGTTCCTTTCTCTCTCTCTTCCTTTATACAACCTACTTTTTTTTACCTAAGAATTTGTCCATAAAGAGATTCTGATATATAGTATTTAATTAAAAGTATTAGCGTAGGCTACTTGATTTGTATTTTTTATTTTCAACAGCAGGTGTTCCTTAGTAAAATTAAAAAATGAAAGACATACAGACAAACCTGAATCAACAGAAGTAAGATGGAAGGGGTGGTACATACAGAAAATAAGTTAGTCCTAATTATGATTTGATTCAAGAAAAAAAATACTTCTGAGCTAGATTCAAATAAATTGTGTTTTTTAGGGGCGGTACGGTACACTTTCAATGACCCTGCCTAAAAAAAAATCTCGAAGAAGGCTGTGTAGACTCGGGTGTATCTGGAGTAACATGGGTTAACTAGTGGGATAAATGATAGAAGTACCTGACTCTGAATAGTTCACCCCCAGGTCTTTGTAAGTCACTTTGGATAAAAGCGTCTGCTAAATGACTAAAAAACTAAATATATGTATGTTACAGAATAGAACTGAGGAACTACAACATTTGACTACTGAAATAAATCTTCTCTGCTTGTACCCACAATCCATGTCTGAACCGTCTATACTGCCTTCTAGCCTGGATTAATATCAAATCTGCCTGCCCATCATTACATCATCATGGTGAACTCAACCAGGGTTTGAAAAAACACTAAATGCGTTGTTTGGATTTCCAGATGGAATTGTGTGGAATCTGACTAAGAAATCTGCTTCCTTGAAGCTGTGTTAACATACTGATTGAGAGAACATTTTACTCATCATCAATCCATGAATTATCAACCTGTTTATTCATGACAACTTTATTACTTCCTGTTGGTTTCCCCCAATTTATTTATAGAACGCTTATCCATGCTTAATAGTTCACTTGTTAATCAGTGCAATGATTAAATAAAAGTCAGCCTGATCCTGTTTTAATGTCACTGCCATAAATTATGACTCATTACCATGTAGTTTTGATCCTACTATAAAGTGCAACTTGTAACTAAAACTAGTAAAAAACAGCTTAGACACAGGTTTGGGTCTTTAAATAGCCTTCTCGTTTCCAGGTGACTATGAAACATAGACCAGACTTGGATATACTGGAACCTATTTTGTCAAACTTTGTAAATGTGCTTTTTGTTTTTTCAAAAGCATAAACATTAGAGGTTAATATTAGGAATTATGCAGCTAGGTTAATATTAGGAATTAAACAGTTAGTTTGATAATCTAAAAACATAAAACATCTTAAAGGGAATTACTTCGAAAATCCAAGTATCTACACACCCCTATTTTTACTGAAATCAGTCCCAATATCATTTGTCTCTAAAACTGTCATTTCCTGGGTTTGAAAATTCATGATAATGTCACTTCAACTCTGTTAGGCACTCTACATATAAATAAATAGAGAGAGTAGGTGGAGCTGTCAAGAGTTGAAAGGTTACATTGTCATAAGATTTGAATGGAATGAGGAAGGCTGTTAGTCCAAGCACGTAAAATTCTCCAGATGCTCAAGCTCAAAACTGATTTAAAGAAAAATTGTAATCGCTCAATATTGGAGCAACAGATCCAAGAGCCACTCAAAATCACTGCAAACACCATACCACAGAAAGGGAAATATAAAGCAATAAAAAAGGCATTTTCTTTTCATGCAGAATGCTAACAGATAAAAAAAAAAGGTCATCAAAAGAGGATGTTCACCCAACCCAATCATTATAGAGCATTGGTGGTAGTTTACTGGCTTCTCATCACTGGCAGAGGGTGCTGGCTGCTTGCTTACCCTCCTGTCCAGCACCCATGCTGGCAGATGCTTGATAACAAGTTCCAGTGGATGTTCAACCCACTCCGTGTCAGAGCATGTTTTTAGGCTGTGTAAATATCCTCATTATTGACAGGGTTATCATCCCTGAAAGAAGCAGCTGTCTGGTGTTACAATCTGAGTATGGTATGAAGTCGAATAATATTGGCGATCCCTGCCAGTGCCAATGGAGACAACTATGTAGCACTACCCACTATTAACCCCTTCACCTCCAGATGTAAAAATGAAGGTGCATGCCAGTACCAGATTTTGAAATAATTTTAACTGCTGTTTTTACCCCTGAAATGGGTATAAAATACTATTAGAAAGAAAATAAAACCTAAAGCAATGACACATTATATATATATATATATATATATATATATATATATATATATATATATATATATATATATATATACATTGCTGTGCAAAAGTCTTAGACATGTTGCATTTTTCTACTCTGATGCATTATGAGCATCAACAATTTATTCAAAGTCTCCACTAGTGTTTTCTACTATTATAACAACCTTGACTTGCATAATGAAGGAAAAACATTGAGTGAAATAGCTCTCATCACTCGATTTTCAAAGGTGTGGTATCCGAAGCATAATCAACAAGTACAGAGAAACATCATCTGTAATTGACAAACCCAGGACTGGAAGACCCAAAAAGCTGTCTAACAAGGATGAGCAATACTTGAAGATAATATCCTTAAGGAATAGAAAGAAGACAAGCTTTGAATTGACAAAAGAACTGGCAGAAGGCACAGGTGTCATTGTCCATCCATCAACAGTCCAAAGCACCTTTGACCACTTTCCATAGTCCAATTTCTGTGTTCTTGTGCATATTTTAGCCTTTTAGTCTTGTTCCCCTTTCTTAACAGAGGTATTCTTACTGCAACACATCCTTTAAGTCCTGATTTCAAGAGTGACCTTCGTACTGTTGATTTGAAACAATAGTTGAAATTGGGATACTGAAATGCTTGAAAATCTTCTTGTACCCTTCTAGAGCTTTATGACAATACATAATTTTTTGCCGAAGGTCAGATAGCTCTTTACTTTTTTCCATATTGACTTATTGATAATGAAAGCAATCATCCTATGCCTAACCCTTTTAACTCTATAAGAATGTTCACCTACAATCCAGCATTTTTTAGACTTTTCTAGAATTAGGCTATACATTATCATATTGAAATTACTAGTACCTTGTAGACAATACTATCATAGCATCAAAGGGTATGAATACTTTTGAATTAGCATTTTTGGAGTTTTGCAACAAAATTGCTGAAATAAATAATTGTAGACATCTATTTCTTGTAACTTTTACTTCCTTATCCACAAAAGCAAATCTTTTGCTGCAAAAGATTTTTCCTAAAATTCTTTGTTTTCGAGAAATTTCTAGAAATTGTACATTTCCATTGGGGTGAGTAAACTTTTGACTACAACTGTATATATTGTAAAAGAGCTTCACTCAGTCACGTTTGTTTGCCCCTTTTAAACTGAGACCCTACACACAGAATTGCAGTTTCAGTGCTGATGCGCTATTTTTAATAAACAAAATAAACAAAACAAAAATAAAAACCTAACTCCGTTTTGGAGCGCTGACTAAACACAGGAATCTAACTAACAAACAGGACAGCTAAGCTGTTTACCTGTTAAAACAAACACCAAACAAACAAAACAAAAACACACAGTTTTTTAACAAATACAAAAAAGGCTTTACACAATACCCTTTTTTTTTCTGCGACCGAGCACACCTTCAATCGGGCTCCTTCACACAGCAGGAGCCCCGAGCAGACTGCTTGCTCTCTATAAATACCTTGCACCTGGCTCTAATTTACAATGGTAGACAGGTGCAGGTGATAATTAAACAATAAATAATAATTAAACAACAATTAAACAAATAAACAAATACACCATCCCTGCCTTGTTACCTATATATTATATAATAACATTTCTGTTAACCTTTTAAGCCCTTGTGTGCCAGTAAAATAGGTATGTACTTTTTATTTTTTATGAACAATAACTAATATTTACTTTAGAAAAGAATACTACAAACATCATACACAGTACAAAATAAAACATTTTTTGTAAATGGAAACACATACAATTAACAATAAAATAAACAATATATTTGTAAACAGTATAATACTGTGACGAAGAGCGAATGAATCCGAATCAACAATCTCCCTCTCGACCGGTGAGGGCACTGTACAACAGGAACTGCGGGCTTCGTACTGAATGGTTGGGCAGTTCATTCCGGGGACAGTCGGAAGCCAGCCATTCAGGAAGAGGGCGGCGTTATGGTACCTGGAGTCATCGCCCTAGTACGGTGAACGAAGTTTCAGTCATGAATTGGAGGAGACGTGATTGAACTAGCTATCGGGGGGCGGGACTTAGGGTACTTTAGGGGGACGTGACGCCGTAATCGGTTCCTTTTGTTGTGGTTAATGGGAGGAAACAAGGACGGAACCTTGAATGAAGTGTGGTTCCATTGATAAAACGGTTGTGTTTGTTTTGCCAGGCGGCTGATACGAAGCCGGGAGCTGCAGCGAGAAGCCAGCCCGGACCTGAACGCACAAGAGCACCAGCACTCGGAGCACCTAGATCACCTGTACACCGGAGCACTACGAACCACTTTGCCACAAATACATACAAAAGATTTCTGAAGAATAAAAACAGGAAAACATGTAAGATTTGTGAAGATCACAAAAAACTTTCTGTAAATAATAACATGCACATTATTATTATATGATGCATATACGCTTGTTTGTTGTGAGCGCACTGAGGAATATGAACACCCTGAAGCATGCAGAGATGAATTGTGGGATGTACTGCTCTATTGCTGTATACTCAGGTGTGGAAAAAGTATTAAAACATGCATCCCAGCTTCTTATTCGCTAATATGCACTAATGTAACTCACATTTAATAAGTAACTGGGCCCTGGGGTATTTCAGGGGATAAATCGCCTCTGCTGCTCATTTCAAAGTTAAAACAAACACAGGGGGAACCCCTCTACGTCACCCATAAGTATTTATTCGCAGAGCCCTAAGTAGTGGAAGCCACGAGGGGTGGAAAAATGACTGAAATGCATTACCACTCCAGTAATCATTTTGTTTTGCTGTTCTCAATGTTTTCACCTGTCAGCGCCCCCCCCCCAAGCATAGTCTGAAGATTGCATGCACCTCTATACTGGACAAGGGAATGTTTCATATCCTTAGTAATGGACTTAACGACCACAAACCTGGTTCTAAACAAACAACAAGATGGCGTCGCCAGTTCGTTATTATGACATATCTGTGTTGTTCACTTCCCCTGCAGCGTGCAGGATTGTTTATTTATTTATTCGCTCCTGCAGCCTTCAGGACCAGCACTACTATAAACGCTTATTTAGCGTCTGAAATGTAAAAGCACGTTTCATAACACATATTAAGCACCTATGTAATAAAGGTAAACCAAAACATTATGATAGGATAGATAAACAGCCCTAAAAATTCACCATCCTGAACTACAAGATGTTAAGTGTGGTACCAGCCTTATTTATTTGAATAAAATCAAGAACAAATGACCCAGCTTATTTTTAAAAGCTCCAATATAAAACAAGTTTAATTGATATTTACATTGATATTATAATGTGTTAAAATATGTATGTATAAAGAAACACAAAATCTAGCCATGTACTACAGCAAACATCGTACAGCAATATCTAATCTGACTTTAATTTTTAGTTTAAAAATAGCATGCAAACCTGCATGGCTCTTGCCAAATTCTAAATTGCTTTAGGGAAAATGGAAGAATTTTCTTTTTGTTTACTATAAAGATGGAAATTGTTGACAGCGACACTGCTAAAATTTCACAAATCCAAAACTTAATCGTCCTTATTATAAGCACTCTGTCTTAGCTTTTACTGTAGAGTCAAAAACTAAACTCCAGCCCTGACTAACAAAAAATGACCATACCTAAAATAAACTCATTATCATTGTGTGGCAGTGTGGTAGGCGACAGCCCTGCCGAGGCACGGGGTTAACACATTTTAAGAAGTCAATTTCCGTTTTAAGTAATATCTTGTTCCCTTCAAACATGTTAAAGGAGAGATTTGGAAATAACACTAAGTTAATCAAAATGATGAAACGCAAGCAAATATACCATTCTAACTCCTAACACCCAAAAAGAAACAAAATGGGTGGGGTGCAAATATGATTGCCTGCCACGGGCGCTAAAATGCCTAGTTATATCTCTGTTTATCTGGGTCCAGAATGGGTTATTAGACAAGATAACAAAGGAAAGCAAATTCCATGTTAGACAGGGAAGAATACATACGGATCACACACACCCAATGTTATTATTCCTATGTGTGCCATGTTTGCATGCTGTTGTTGTACCAAATTCTGTTTTGGGCGGGGTATAAATACATATGGATGACTGTGACAGAAATACAGTGATTCTTGGTAGTAAATCTCCCTCCCGACCTGTGAGGGCGCTAAGCAGCGAGAACAGAGTACCTTGGACGGGTTGGCCTGACAGTTCTTTCCCAGGGTTCAAGGGAAGTCGGACATTTAGAAAGGGGGCAGAACTCCGGTGCATTAACTCAGTTCCAGTAGTCACGGATTGGTGGGGAGGCTGCACTTGTTTACCAAGGGGTCATGTGTGACGGCATAAAAGGGGACGGAGAGAATCAATCTGTTCCTTCGCTTTGGTTTCCGAGTTGAACCTGAAAGGACCCGTGAGAGAACCAGTGATATAAAGTATCGTGAGTGTTTGTTTGTTTGTCTGTCTATAATTGTTCTTGTTTGTTATTATTAGACGGCTAACATGTTCCGGAGCTGTCGACAAGGGCCAGCACCAAAACGCGGAACAGCACTGCAGTATTGTCACTTATAAACCTGTATCACCCACCACGAGCACTACTGCACGCACCCAGGACTGTGACTGTGTTAGTATATTGTGGGATGGATATTTGTATTTATTGTGTGGGACTGCAACCCTGTTATTATTTACTCCGTGCACTACACATTGTTGTGTATTGTGGGGGTTATTATTTGGTCACCAGACCTGGATTATAAAATAAACCATTTCAAACTGGATTACAAACTTCTCTGTCTGTTAATTACGCACTGCATGACTCCTGCACCTGTACACAATAAACCACTTTGCCATAGAGGGGCTCCCCTGTGTTTGCATTAACTTTTAAATGAGCAGCCTGAGGCGATTTATCCCCTGAAATACCCCATTTACTTATTCAATTTTAGTTACATTTGTGCATATTAGCGAATAAGAACATGGGATGCGAATAAGAAGCTGAATGCCAGGGAGACTCGGTCCGACTTGCTGTCACTATTTTTTACTGGTGGATAGTCGTATTGACTGTGCTGATGCTGGCAAACTAACTGGTTGAAGTTTACATTATCCACCCCTTTCATCTTTAGAAAATAGACATGGATTCTTAGATCATTACATATTCCACCAAAAGAAACCGTCATAATAACTAATGAACCAAACTAGCAGACAGAGTCCCGTCGTGTTTTCTGACGCTTTAGAAAATACTGAAATCGGTGGGAAAAACATGGGTGCAGACAAAAAAAAAAACGATCGAAATAATGTGATCCTCCAGCGGATCTCCTTTGAAAATAACCCCCATTATATCATTAAATAACACAAAAAAGACTAAAAGCTACAAAAGAGACATGCACATTTTTTTTTAGGTAATTAAACCTTAATCTATTGAAATGCTTCAGTCCTGGACTAGATTCTCTTCATCAAAACTGAACTATTAAAACATCTGATTTGCGTGTTAAGGAGGCTACTACCACAGTTTTTGTGGCATCAGTAAACAATGGGCCATATTTTCAAAGCATTTACTTAACAATCTTTAATTAACCTATTTTTTAAAGGAGAAAAAATACTTACAAAACTAGAAACAAACAACTAATATAATCCAAAGTGTATGTAGCAACCATTTAATTTTCGAAAAAAAGAGGAGTTAATTTAAACACTAAAGTAAATGCAATCTAATATCACATTACCAATTAGAAGAAAGCTAAAATATTTTGATGCAATCCATTAAAGATTAAGACATGTGTTTGTCATGTGGATTATAGTTCATTTTCACCAGCCTATAAACTCATGACTGTATATCATAACAGTGAAATAGGATAAATTTATGAAAAAACTAAAACAATGTTTCACAGTAATATGGAAATAACGATTATTGATTGAAGAACAAACATAGCAGACACATACCAAAAATGATTGGTTTAAGAACAGGTTCTTGATCAATACATTTTAAAAATGGCCTCAATGACAAACAAAAATACACAGCTTCAGCAGTTTTCCTCTCACTAAACACTGCATGTTTAAACATCAGTTTTGCTGCATTTTGACTTTACTTGCTATTACTCAAGGCTACAGATTATCCTCGCAGTTCAAACCCATTAAATCCATACTTCAAAAGAGCTTTTTTTGTGGAGCTCAATGAGCCATATAGAGCTCAAGAGCTATTATTTGGACAGCCCTGCTATGGTATCAGAATCCAGACAGCAGTTCAGTTTGTTTACAATCTTCAAAGTCCTTATTGGCAGTAGGTGCAACAGTTTCCTCCCACCTTAAAATCTGTGAGCAGCACTCTGAGGAGCTTGATTACCATTTTACCATTGACACATAAAAATACTTACTATTTTTTATACAGATTTCATTATTGAGTTTAACTTATTCATTAAGTATATTACATCTTTATAAAGTTTGGTGGAGAAAAATATCGTTATACTAATACTATTGTATAGAAAACATCTGCCATATATAGTCAGTATTTTCAACATGGGGTATACAGCACACCCTCAATATGTAAAAGCTATTTTAAATTCGTATAAGCTATTTTAAAAACTGCATCTTTGCAAAACTCCACCATCTCTGGAACCTTTAAACATATTTGCAAAACAAAATCTGACACCGTGCTTTCACAAGTACATAACATAAAATCTATTCTACACCAGCTCAATAGACCGCGTGTATATTGTATAATAAGGACCATTGAGTGGTCCTTAAACTATATTATATAATATGTTATCAGGAATTGGTACCTTTAAATTAATTACAATATGTGTAATCATTTATAAGCATCGTGTTTGTACTCTGTACTACATTGGAAAGCACAAATCCTACGATATACCCTTCTGTATTTGTAATTAAACACAGTTTGTTTATCGGTACATGGAATAAATAATTAGTATTAAATATGTTTTACGTCAAAAGGGAATCAGTGTGTCCTGAATAGATTCCAGTTTACTTACCGTTGATGTCGGTGACTGTGGCTGCTCCGTCTGCTCATGTTCGTTTTTTTCTATGGTGTCTGCATCTTCTAACGTGTTGCTTGGTGGAATCATTTTTGGATTTTTGAAAGACAAAACCCAATCACCACACCGACCGTTCTTTAATGCCTCACCTTCTTAAACGTCCACGTGGTTCTGCCCTTTTTATATTACATTGTGGTTGTTCCAACAGTTCAGTACTGTACCAGGTTTAACTGCTGAGTCCCAATGCCGTCAAACCCGAAAGCATCTCACTTAAGATGAAATTCCCTACCCACTTCAGAAGTCTGCTCTCTTGGGCGGAGAGACGCTCACACCGCCACTGGAATGGGCTGCTTTTTATGTTTATCTTTTCTTTTTACTTCATTAAACTCGTCTTCCAAAGAGGAAAAAAAGTTAAGCGTCTTGCTTATTTAATTACTGTTTTCGACACACACAAACAATGGGCACACTTTAGTTCAGTGACGGGTCGGTTTTTATTTAGTAGTTTACGTTTTGTTTTGTTTTTTAATAGATATGCTTTGGTTTTTTTATTGCATGTTTTAAGAAATCCTGCTCGCGCTTCTGTTCGACTGGTGCAGGCAAGGTTTTCACAACTCCAGCAACTATATCCACTTCACTCAGCTTGTATTCTGATAAACTGACCAGTTCAGGAAGGCAGCGACTTTGTTCATGTGTGAGTCTAGCAAACATATGATATAGATCAGGAAGGAGGAGCTGTTACTTTGGAAGCTGATAAAAGAACCTAATGCAAGCTCGACAACCTCACAAAATATTGTAAACTCTGTGCACACCCAATTGAGTACCACGGTATTCTCTGGAATATAGTGGTACTATGGAATAAAGTATATATAGCTGTATTGGTATTAAATAGAATAATACTGTAGTTTATTATAAATGTATTGTGCAGCATACAGCATATATTACACGAACAGATTGAGAAGTACTTATAGTCGAAAAGACTTTTAGTATTAACGTAAACTGACATATACCATAGTTGTGTTTATTACACGTTTCAGTTTGTCTATTAGATACCGGAATTTTCTGTAGTACAGTAAATATTACAAACATTGAAATATATTACTTTTTACAAGTACAACAATTGCTCTTACGTGGTTTTACAATTTAGTATACTGTTATGGCAGGCGTATAAAAATAAAAAAGTAATTATTGATTAATATAATGGCTAAATAAGCACATAATACAACACTACAATATAGCACTACAATAAAAGATACAAATGTACTAGAGTAACATTGGATCAGTCATGCAGACTATGTGTGCGATAGTGTTATGAAGTAGGTATGAAGTGTACACAGCAAATTTGGCAGTGTTGGGATAACTCTAATAGACTTAAAATCAACACTGGCGGTGAGTATATTGTCCCAGTCTGTACAGTGCTAAAGTGACACTTTAGTATTTTTTTTTTTTTTTACACTTCCAGTGTTGTACGAACACTATACATTGTTAAGTGCCACTGGCCGTCATTTTTCCTTCACTGTAGGAGTTATTTTTATTCAACACTATATAGTGTTGTGGCAGTTCATATATTCCTACACCATACATTTGTACATTCCTTTCAAATCATGTTAAATTCTCATGCACCTGTGCTAAGATCATGAATCCTGTAGAGTACACTGTAATCTATTAAATGATCAGCATTTTTTCACATTATAGATTGCCACACTAAAACCTGTCCTTTATGAAAGTTGTGCATGCAAGAAAAGGCTAGCTTTTTCAAGCTTCTAAAAAATGTAAAGAAAAACTAAAATACATAAGATGTACATATATTTTCAGAAAAGAGAATGATACGCACAAAATGTCTCCTCATAATAGCCTGGTAAAATGATTAAGCAGTGTGGCAATGTGCCTGCCCCTTTGTACATTTGTGTGTTATATGTTGCGTGTGGTGTGTTAATGTTGGTGTATAGATATTGCTGCACGGGATATAAATGGGTGTGTGTACCACGAGTTATTTCAAATGTATAATTGTATTTAGGCACGGGGATTGCACTTCACTTCACGTGCATTTAAAGTATTTAATAGTATGTGAGCACAGGGTTGTACAAATTGGTTCACTTGCTGGGATTCAAGTGAATAATTAATTAGTAATTGAATCCCGGCACAACAGTATATATAGATGCACGTTTTACTCACTCGGGGTTGGGTGTTCGGTGAGTAGAGAACGGGAGAGAGAAGGAGAGTAAAATAAAGTAAAATAAAGAAAAATAATTCAAAATAATTCATAACAATTGCTATTTACAATACTTGTTTGTTTTGACTCACCGTGTTTGTTTGTCTGTTATTCCACTCTTTGTTTAAGTGTTAGTTTGTTTTGTTTGTCTATTTATTTTGGCCTCAAGTGCTGTATGCTGTTTTTGTTTCAAACCTTTTATTTATTATTCATTAGTAAACCGCGCAACAGCGCAACTCACATTTCACATTGGAAATCGACCTGCTGCTTCCACCTCCAAAGGCAGTAGGCACTTCCATGCCAGGGCCCAGGGGACAGCCACACCTGTCCCCAACGATCGAGGGAGAGCCGCACCAGCCCAGCGACCAAAGGAGAGCCGTACCAGTTCCAAGCGACCAAAGGAGAGCCACACCGGTCCCAAACGACAGAAGGAGAGCTGCACCAGCCCCCAGTGACCGAGAGAGAGCTGCACAAGTCCCCCGTGACCGAGGGAGAGCTGCGTCAGTCCCCAGTGATAGAAGGAGACTACCTACTGCTCCTGCCTCAACTGCCGGGGAGTCCAGTTTGCCATGGCCCAGGGAGGCCAGTCCGCCACGGCCCGGGAAGGCCAGTTCGCCATCGCCCGGGGGGGACAGTTCACCATCGCCCAGGAAGGCCAGTTCACCATCGCCTGGGGATACCTGATTGTCATCACCTGGGGCTTTGTTGTGTCCAGCAGCAGAAGTTGCGCTGACGGAAATTCTGGGGCTGGAACCCAAGAAAAGGGAACCGCTGGCTACAGAGAAGGGGGAAGAGGTGAGGGGACCACGTCCACCCACAGTAGTTTCACTGGCAGAGTATGCAGCACCGCCGCCACGGCTGGAGGGTCCCACGCTGACTGCATGTTCATAACATAGAGCATTTCCACAGGAAGTCATTTGGAGATATCTGTAAATCATTTTAAGATTTCTCTAAATGACAGTTTGGCGTACCATGCTAGCAAAATCCACATGGTTTACAGATATCTACATATTATTTAATGATATATATAAATATCTTTATTTCATTTTTAGATATCTGTAATTGATTTACAGATATCTTAATTAATTTGAGATGTTATTTATCCATCTATTTTAAGATATCTGGAAAATATTTCAAAATATCTATACTGTATATCTATTTTTGATATCCTTAATGATTTAGACAGGGGGAGGTCTGTGCTGACTGTCTGGCGCAAGCGGGGTTCTGCAGGAAGAGGGCAGCAGCCTCGTAAGTTCTGCCTCTCAGTCATGGCGATGACACGGAGAGGTGGGGAAGAGGGTGTGTTGGTTTTCCCTCTCTCTGAGTGGCTGAGAGGCGGGCCTTGGGGGATTGCTCGGCCCATAAGAACTGCGCTTGGTTGTGTATTCGGGTGGCTGTGATTGGGAATACACAGAGACGCTGACTGAGAAGGCCAGTGTAAACATAGACCAGGCAGGAACACCAGTGGTTGGAGCGAGTGACCAAAATAGGCAAGCACGGCTGAGGAAGAAATCCAGCCTAGAGAAAGAAAATAAATGGTTACGTATCCGAGGGAACGTGTATGAATAGAAGGGGGACCAGGGCCACCCCAGTGTATAGTGCATAACAGCGTAGGATGGCGACACTTGCTGACCGGCTTAGCAGCAGCGGGGGCACTGCGTAAGCAGCACCTTTATTTTGTGGTTTTATTACAGTGTTTTATTATTTTGTTATTTATTATTTCAGAGCACCTGTGAGTGCACCAGTATTAACTGTTTACCAGTATTGGTATTTCTGTGGTCCTGCTTACCGTTGCCGGTATTCAGGCCATGGACAACAGCGCCCTCTGCGGGCTAACAGAAAATATATAAAATAATAAAACTGGGCACTAGTGCGGTGTTTTCAATTAAACCTTCTGTCTCCCGTGTGTGTCAGTGAATAGCCCACCATCCTTCCACAGATATCTTCAAATATTTTAAGATATCTGGAAATTATTTAGAAATATCTTCAAATATTTAGAGATATCTATAAATGATAATTTGGCTTGCCATACACGTTATGAAGGCAAAATCATCACGATATGTTTCTATTCATAGTATTACAAATGAACAATAATTGTAAAAAATACAGGGATATATTTTCTAATCCAAGGCTATTAATGTAGTATGCCAGGTCATTTTGTAGGTGAAGTAGGTTTGGAAAGTATGATGGTGATTTCAGAGAATACTAAGGAGATTAAAATGCCCAAGTCAAGTACATCATGTTTTAAAGAGTAGTGCCTGTTACATTAAATATTAGAGGGATACAATTTATTCGTGAACAGGCCAGGCACCCGGTGAGCTCAAGCAGACACCTGCAGGGGCAGTTAGCTTGCTGACATCTCCTGTCAAGCTCTAGAGTGTAAAGAATCAATTGGCTTGGTGCTCCTGAGCTGTTGTAAGAGTTGTTGCGGTGAGGGAACATAATTGGCCATTCTAGATTTTGGGAGAACATGGATAAAATAATTGGGCACTTTAAATGTATATGTATAAAAAAAAAGTTATAATAAAAACATAAAACTACTGATACGTTACGACTTTAGCATAATATGTGTATGCTATTGAATTTTACAGTCTACACTGAACTTTAAGAAGTTAGTGGCTAATTTGTAGCTGATTACATACTGTACTGGTACTATGACAAGATGATTAATGTCTGAGTCAGTCAATGAATAATGATACTTGCACTTGACCTTTAAAGGGTTGACTCACTGGTTCTTGATCCTGACAAGCTGATTTCATGGTTTAGTTTTTTATGTATTACTCTTTTTTTCA
The DNA here is from genome assembly GCF_902713425.1 of Acipenser ruthenus. Classification (NCBI taxonomy): domain Eukaryota; kingdom Metazoa; phylum Chordata; class Actinopteri; order Acipenseriformes; family Acipenseridae; genus Acipenser; species Acipenser ruthenus. The sequence goes on along the minus strand of NC_081191.1, from coordinate 39,679,422 downwards.
TGAAGGTCTTTTATAAAAACATACAACACCCAAGCTGTGTTACATAATGATAAATATGTTTTCCTCTATACTGTATTTTAGAGCTTGGCTTGGGAAGAGAGTGCAATTCATTTTTAAATGGCAGCTACATCTTGGGGCTGTCTGCTTAGGCTTAGTACAGGTACTCACCCCAGCCGGGTGGAGCAGATCTGTGGTTCAGTTTTTTTTTTCCCAACACGTAATCAAAAAAAAAAAAATTAGCTAATTTGAGTGACAATGAATAAATACTTTAAAAATGTATACATATCGGTACATGATTGTGGCAAAGTGGTTTGCAGTGCGCACTTAAAGAGAATGACAAACAAAGTTACTGGTGAATTGTAATTGTAATCCAAAGTCACTTGACAACAGTAAATAATAATGGGAACTGGCATTACGCAACAATGTGTATTGCTCAGTTAAATCTATGGTGTTCAGTCCTGAAACAATAAACACAGTTTTAAACACACACAAGACACACACACGATCACAAGTCCAGAGTGAGTGCTAAAGTGCGAGTGGTGAAATACAATTTATTCGTGAACAGTTGTCCGGGTTTGGTGCTGGCTTTAAACGACAGCTCCGGATCATGTTAGCCGTCTATCAAGAACAAACAAGTATTATTAGACACGACAAACAAACAAAACACTCACTGTTAGTTTACAGTTTTTCCTTTCGCAGTTTGCTCTTAACCATAACAAAAGGAACAGATCACCAAGCCACATCCCCTTTTGTACCGTAGTCACACCACCTTGCTTAGCGAGTGCAACCGTTTCTCCTCCAATCTGTGGTTGCCACATCGCTTCCCTTCTGGGTCAATGACTTGGTGTACCATAGCTCCGCCTACTTTCTAGATGGCCGACTTCCACCTAACCCTTGGAATGAATTGTCCGACCATCCAGTCCGGGGTACTCTGTTCCCTTTACGCTACACTCTCACAGGTCGGGAGGGAGATTTATAACCAAGATTCATTTTTTCTCTGTCACAACGATACATATTTTTTATGCAAAGTAAGCCTTCAAAAATCTGATAAAATATAACCAATTCACCATAAACAAATAAGCTGAAAATACTGAAAGCTTTGTACCCTCTGCATGTATCACTCAGTCATGTACTGTAATATAATACTTAAGTTAAACCGTAAAATAAGTATTAAGAAGTATTACACTGTGCAGTAACTGTTGTAGAGAGTGAGTTTTGCTTAATGATATCCTAAAAAAGGAATGCTGTTATAAAAATTTTATAAAAAAACAACTGTGCTATGAAAACATTATACAAAAAGGTCTAAAGCATGATTCGCACGGGACTAAAAACCAGGTGTTCTCAGAGTTGGTCAAAAGCAGAGGATGTCTAGTAACCTCCCAGATGTGGATTCGTTTTCATCAACGGAAGTCAGTAAATTCAAAATGAAATATGATGTTGTGGCCAGAGAGGGTGCTTTTGTGCATGAATTGTAAACAATGAACTGGGTGTAAATAACTAATTTTGTTGTACATTCTTTTTCAAAGGCTAGAGTAACCATGTCCCTTGAGTGATATGTATTTTCCATATATATCTTCAAATGCACCATTAATCAAAGCATCCATTTTTTAAGCGTCACCAGTTCTGTTTTGTATTTTTGCACAATCATAGCGTTTTACTGAACTGGAGAATCTCAGGACAGATCCTGCCAATTTTAATATTATATTATGGTTTATTGTGAAGGCTGGTATTGCTTTGAGGCAAATACCCCGGAAATGCTGTATCAATTCTAACATAATGTAGCGTATCAGCAAAGCAGAAGAATACAGAGGAGACGCTCTTTGGGAATTAATACTTTTATTGATGCCACTCTCGCAAGCAGATTCAGAGTCCACAGCTCTGACAGCAACACTGCTTCCAGGAACAAAGACCCAAACTGGCGTGCACAGCTCCTTTTTATTCCCTCAGTCCCATCCCCTTATATGCCCTACCCTTGAACTTGACCGAATCAGAACAGACATTTTAACAGCCAATCACATTACAGCAAGCCAGAGCGACAGTACTACACAATGAAGGTTACATTAACACTGACATGGTCGATTCACATGGCACTGAGTGTGCATTTTACAGAAGGTCCCGATGTCCTGTAAAAAAATCAAAGGACTTCTGAGAAAATGATCTGGGATAAAAAGAAATGGACAGTTCGCACAGTACTAAATTTCACTGATGTTGGTACAAATTCCCTAATCACCTGCCTATGTGGTGAATATTTAAAGCGAACTTTTATTTTCCTGCCTCAAGGTTGATTGGGACCTAATGAGAACATGTTTCTTTTTATAGACTAGGGAGATGCATGCAAGGACAGGGAGATATTTGTGTTTCTTGTTAGATTTTAACACATACAGCTGTCCCATTTTAGACTAAGATTAATAGATAATATGATTTTTCTATATATATATATTTTATTACAAACACTGTGAAGTTACAATCTAAACGCAGTACATACCAAGTTATTACTATGTTGTTACATTATTTATTGCTTAAAGTGCTATTGTTTCTTTAATTGATTCTCAGTTTTGCTTGAGTTGAATTGGGTTATTGGTTTTATATTGAGTTAGTCACAAGGAGAGTGAAATGATATCAGTGAGAGAGCACACTATTATTTGTAGCATACATGTTATTTACTGTGGAATCACCCATCATGTCAAAACAGTCTCAGCTAGAAAAGATTAGAAAGGATGCATACAGCACACAGAGCTCGAAACTGGGGGTCACAGGTTTTGCTGGAAATGCATTTTAAAATGTATTTTGGAAACATGGACATTGATTTTTCCCCTCCTCCCACTGCTTTTTAAATACTGTTATTATGAGGACAAACATATCTGGTCACTGCTTGATAGTGTCTTTCCAATAATACCTATACAATTTATGAATTGATTCTTTTGAGTTTTGAGCCTCCTAACAGAGACTAATTTGCATGCATACAGGGTAAAGAGTTGCACATATACGGATGTATAGTACTACACAAAGGTAAGGGAAAGATTGCAGGTCCTACTGTGTTTCCAAAAGCAAGGTTAAATTAAAAGATTGTTTGTGTTCTTATTGTTTACAATAATACAGTCTTATAGTGGCAGACACTTAATACGTTGTTTGAATGGATCAGCAATATTATTAAACCAATGTTAGATATTGAATTATTTTGAAAGTGCATGGTTTATGTCTATATAGCATGTGTGTACCCTTATAAAAGTTTTCCTCAATCAATTTGCACAGTAATTTAGCAGTTTCCCTATGTTTCTCTCGTGGTTATACTATGCATTTACCATAGTTTACCAAATCGCTCAGGGCTTCACAATGCTTACCTATGCTTTACCATGCTTTCAATATGCATTTTGTCCTCTTTGCTAAGCTTTTACTGTTGTAAACCTTTATAAAGGTTTACACAGCACTAGTACTTTGAAAACTGAAATGGCTTTGATAGAACTATATTCCAGTGCATTGTTGTGTACTGGGACAAGGTTCATTCCAACAATAATCATATCATCAAGAAAATGAATTACAGTTCACCATATGAATCGAGGAATCAGCAGACACCAAATGTAAACAATTTTACAGTGTTTACAGTTTTGTATCTGGGAAGTGCAGCTGTGACTAGTTCACAAATGTGGTCCAGATTTCCATGCCTGGTTGGTGTAGAAATACGATACACAACCTGGAAGTGCACTGTCTTATTACTATATTGTGAGGGTTCCTCTGCTGTTTTATGTTCTGTTATTGGGTTGCCTTTACTGTCACTGAAGGCTGAGCATGGATAAATGGGTTGTGGGCAGGATTTGGTTGGGATCCTGTCTGTCAGTGTGTATGTAGGTAAAAGAGGTAGCAATGAAAGAGTGGAGCGGTCAGTTAGGACCAGATTAGTGAGGACCAGCAAACAAGCATAACTGCAAGATGTGTCATCTGACCAGCCACACCCAGAAGCCTAGCTGTAGTCTCGAAGTCGCCTTGGATAAAGGCATCTGCTAAATAAACAAATAATATAATGACAGTCTTGAGGCTCCCCAGTTGCAATAGTACAGGAATCAAATCACTGCTCTTTTTACTATTCAGTGCAGTAAATTACAGGACTTAATTTCAATGCCTACAAAGGCTATGGAGTAGATTTACTAATAGATTCGTGCGTTCGTGCAAGAAATCACATGAATATGGAGATTCCTCATGAAGGACTTTGCTAATATGCTAATACAGGCTGACAATTTTCATTAATTAGTAATCACCACCTGAATCCCTATTGCTAAAGTAAAAATTGATACCCGAATACAGCACACTCTTTAGCTCAGGATTAGAGGGACCCCCTTATGTATTTCATTTTGAACCTTTTTTAAAATACAATTTGTATATCGCTGTAGTTTACAATGCACAATTATGCTTTAGGAAGGTCTTCAAAGACCTTAGGAGTGTTTGTGCTTTCCATTGGAGGATTCATTTCTATATTATTATTATTTATTTCTTAGCAGATGCCTTATCCAGGGTGACTTACAATTGTTACAAGATATCACATTATTTTTACATACAACTACATTATTTTTTTACACATTATTTTTACATACAATTACCCATTTATACAGTTGGGTTTTTACTGGAGCAATCTAGGTAGAGTACCTTGCTCAAGGGTACAGCAGCAATGTCCCCCCCACCTGGGATTGAACCCACAACCCTCCGGTCAGGAGTCCAGAGCCCTAACCACTACCCCACACTGCTGCCCAGATTGCCTGATGGTTAAGTTAAATACCCAGCTTAGCCTTTGATTACACACACACACAGTTCATTCAGTTGCTATGCCAATGTTTCCTAGCCAGCCAGCTCTCTCATTGCATGGCACGAGAGTACAATTCACTTGTTCTTCTGTTTTTGCAGACATCCTGCCTACTTCTTTGCACAAAACAACAGTATATGCACGACCCCAGGAAGGACTAATCTTGATTGTTATCCCTTATTAATAATTTGCAGATTAAATATGACACAGGTGACTTTCCCCCCTAGACATTATAAGGAAAATAAAAGGTCCATCACAAGTTCATTTTAAATGGGATCACATCACAACCAATACAAATGTAGTGCTTTAGTCATTTTATATGTCTCCGTCTGAAGTGTGTCTTCAGAACACTGCAATTTCCATCTCCATCCGGGTTTGCCCCTTCACCATGCTTCTGACTGTCCTGTCCTTCAACAGTTAAGACCTGTCAATAAGAAAGAAAGAACAGGTTAGCTTACAACCTCTCCCATATTACACCCTATTCACACACTACCTAAATAATGCACAATCACGTTTTGAAAACATAATTGTGAATGAGGTAAATAGCCTGTGGTTTCAACGCGTGTTGATCACACATTATTTAGATAAAAAGTAGTCATCTGCATGCCTTTGTCCAATTTTAAACAGAAGAGGTATTTAGATCTCCTATTGTGTAGAATAGATCAATTGAAGAGAACCAAACTTACATTTTACTAACATTCAGAAAATTCCTGATTGTGCTTCTCAGTTTATTTAATGAGATGCAGCCACGCACTGTACAGTATTAAAAAAAAGTCAACAGACATAGCTATTATTCAGTCAAGACAAGCAATGGTTATTAGAGTAATTCATCAGATAAAGATTTGTTGAGTAATGAACACACATATATTTAAATGCATATACTGTTAAATTAAAGTTTGCTCCAGTTTTTTTTTCCCAAAATAAGTGTCAACTCATGATTAAAGGCTAAACTGTGCTGAAATGTCATAATATTATAGCATTTTCTTGTTTTCCTCCACATGTGAGCTATAGCAAAGGTACCTGGGTAAGCCAGTTTATGTATAGCATTTTAAATAGTAGCTTATTCTGAGGCAAAAGATGTTCTGCATATTAAATGGACAACCGTAATTAAACAATTAATACAACTAAGAGGTTACGAAATGGAAGTTTTGGTAGGGACCCCTTGAATTTATTCATCCTTAAAAATTACTATAAGAAAAAGATGTCAGCATGTGCTGTCAAATTCACTTACCTGATTCAATAAAACACTAACTGAAATACAGAAATTAAAAAAAAATAAAAAAATAAAATACAATAACTAGAAGCTTATCACAAGCACTGGGAACTGGTTGAATCACTCTGCATGAATAACTTCTCAGTCATGAACTATGTAATCTGAAGAAATATGTTTGTTTATTTTTCTTGGATTGAACCAAAATGATTCCCGCCAAACCAATTCAAACCAAAAGCGAACAGTTCACTTCCCATATCATAATAGCTTTGTTTTGTGTTTTCTCTGGAAATAAGTCCATTTTAACTCACCTGAAGACTTTAATAGGCCAAAGCAGTGTCAGAAGCAAAATAGTTATTTAGCTTATTTACAGTAAATGAGAAGCATAATCTTGCTAAGCATTCTATCTATGTATAATATTTTGCTGGTGTTGCGGTAGCAACTGGGTTTCAGAAGATCAGGACATATCCTCAAATAAGCTGTATAAATTCACATCTTCATATGATCATATGACCAACTAGCCAACTAGGCTTTTATAGTGAGAACATTTCATCTGTATGTCAATTTGCTAGAAGCTGTTAGAATATGTTTTCAGCGAAGCACATGAACAATCTGTGTGTGTGTGTGTCAAGTGTGAAAAGTGTTTACACTCTGGATAGCTTTATATTTCAGATTCATAAAGCATGGGATGGCATGCATTTATTGCTGGATGCTATTTCAGATGTTCAATAAATTGAAACAACTTTATTGATAGTTATTTAAAATAGCTAAGAGACAAATGCAATGTCAAAATAAGCCAGGCTACATTAGCGGAGCAGACATATGTAATAGTTTTGTGTGATGCACTGCCCTCAGTGTATTATTGACATCAGAATTTGGATGTCCCAAAATTTCCTGCAATTAAACTCTGATAAGACAGAAGTTTTAATAGTAGGTTCTTAGCAACAACTTGATTTGTCACAGATAGACTTGGGTGACTGAATTTAAAATTGGAGGTGAGAAATCTGGGTGTTATTTTTGACTCTGCTTTAAGTTTTGAGTCGCATATTAAAAGCATTACAAAGGTGTCTTTTTATCATGTAAGAAATATTGTCAAGCCTTATCACGGCTGCAGCTTGTGCAGAATTCAGCTACAAGGGTTCTCACCAGAACAAAAAAGAGAGCACATATAACTCCTGTGCTGACATCACTGCACTGGCTTCCAGTGAAATATAGAATTGATAAGATTCTATTACTTACGTTTAAAGCAGTAAATGTAATGGCACCAGATTACATGTCAGAGTTATTGTCTCCCTATCGGCCTCTGCGTTCTTTGACGCCAGCTGATAGTGGCCTGCTATGCACTCCGAGGGTAAGGCTTAGGAAGAAAGGAGAGGTTGCTTTTTGTGTTTGGGCTCCGCAGCTGTGGAACTCGTTGCATGAGCATATCAGGAGTTTGCCCATAGTGGCCACTTTTAAAACTTTGACATGGTTATTTTAACTGTTCTATTTAATTATTTTTTGTTTTTTGTGTTTTTATAATATCTGTCTTTGTAATTATTATTATCATTATGGATTTTGTCCCCTGTTGTTGAGATGAGATAAGGTTAAACTTGCAGTGGGCAAGGTTGCTGGTTCGCACCCAGCTTCTGCCCTGTTGCATATATTTTCTTTCCATGTACAGCATATGTATCTTGGCCAGTGGTTTCCAAAGTTTGGGGCAGGTCCACCTGGGTGGTAACACAAACAGAAATAGTCCTAGGTCACCCTGCCACCTGAAAAAGCAGTGTTTCGCAGCCTGAAGCATCAATTCATTTAAATTAATTAATGGGGTTTACTGTATAAGCAAGTGTAACACAGCTTTTTACAACACTAGAAATAGCACCCAAAGTTTAAATAAAATATTCAGTCAGAGCCACTTTTGAGATCTGATTTTTTTTTTTAAAAAAGGGAATAAAAGCAGTGAATATAAACAAGTATCAAAGCATTTTGACTTGCTTGGCGCCGCTTTGAAATTTTGATTGACATATCTCAAGTGGCTGCCTGACAAGGACAAAACTGAGCTGGAGGCTGGGGAGGAGGTGAACTCCAAAGTATGCCACTGACTACAAAGAGAGTAGGCTCAAATTTACCTGGCTTGAATAGAATTCATACATATACATTTGAGAGAATTTTGTATTGCGGCAGACATATGGAGTAATTGTATAGCCATTTCTTTCAAGGTGACATTTCAACATACAAGATATATATATATATTATATATATATATATATATATATATATATATATATATATATATATATATATATATATATATATATATATATATAAGATCGGCTACAGCAACAGAAACAGAAAGATGTAGAACCTGATGTTTCAGACAAATCCAGGTCTGTGTGCTGGCAAAGCTATTTAGTTAACGTTATTTATCTGCATTAAAATTGTGTACTTTGGTACTTCCAGAAAATACAATTAAATCGACATAGAATAAAAAATATAACATTTCACTGCAGTATCGATGTGATAGAACTGATCAAAACTACATGTACTTTATAGATTTACAGTTACAACATCAATTTTGAACCTGCTTTGGATTTACAGATTTCACTTTGTGGCCATTACTAATGGTTTACAAGCATAATATATCCAAATGTTTAGCTAAGACACATAAATATACTTTACATATAGATTTGGAGAAGTTTACATACCTGGTGACAGAAGAACTAAATCAAACCATCAGGCCTGTGAGATGTAAAAAAGTAATGCATCTTTTTTTTTTTTTTTTTTTTGACTGCATTCAAATTTCAACTCATGTGCGCCCCTTGTGGTTTTCCAGAAGTGTTGCTGCTAGGAACAGCTAGCTACAGTACTGTATTTTATATTAAAAAGGTGCCCTCTCACTGTTTCAGATTAAGATGTAACAGTGTTTACTGAATGACAATGAAGATTAATATAGTTCCTTTGTAAAAGAGGATATCTGCTTGAGAGCTGATTGCTAAAGGCTTAAAAGGGCAAAGGATTGGCTTTATTTATGTTGCTTCCACCTCAGTGTACAGATTGGCAAACAATTCATAAAGCTACAGATCACATGTTTGCAGAATGGAAGAACATAATTGCTGGGAATTCCACCAAACAAAAAATAAATGTGAGCGGTTTTACAAATATGTTTAAGTCTAGACATTTATTCTACCCATTTTTTTCTGTTTCAGTTTTATATTTGTGATAGGGTTGCATGGCAGCAAATGTACCCCAGGAAGAGGAGGTAAGGTTGCCCATTGGGGTCAGCGGTCTGGAAGGTCTTGGTCCTGGTCCCAGGGCTGGTGGAGCAGAGAGAGGAGGTGGTGCTCTGCTGCTCCGTTGGACTGGAGCGGTGAGTAGTCCGGTTTTGGCGGAGACCAGGGAGTCCTCGAAATCCTCTACCAGTTTCCCAGATCCTTCTGGGGTGTCGGGGTTGTGGTGCTGTACCCATGCTTGTGTTTTGACGCCGACCACATGGCAAAACTGCTCCACTACTATAGCCTCACCCATCTGTAAGCTCGCCTTCTGAGCGGGGTTTAGCCAGTGTACCATGTGGTCACACAACTTCTGCGCAACAACCCTGGAGCATATATCCAGGGATCTCTGGTACTCCCGGAACCGTACCTGGTGTGTTTCCCCCGTGATGTTGAGACGGCGTAGCATGGCTTGCTTTACCAGGTCGTACTGGGCGGCTTCGGCATCCGTCATGGCCTGGTATGCTGCATGAGCCTCCCTGATCAGGCAGGGTCCCAGCTGGCTCGCCCAGATCTCCTTTGGCCATGACGCGAGGGTAACCAGCTGCTCAAAGGCGACCAGGTAAGCTTCTGGGTCATCCTCTGCCATCATCTTCTGTGCCCTTGCCGTCATCACGGGTCCTGCTGGTACATTGGATGGTATCGCCAGCCTGACCCTCTCAATCAGCGCCGTGTACCTTTCCTCTCTCCGTCTCTCCTCAATCTCCCGTCTGCTATCCAGCACCTCCAGTAGCTGGTCCGCGTGATCCATCCCAATCTGAGATCATGTGTTGCAAAGTGGTTTGCAGTGCACAGGTGTAGAGGTGATGCAGTGCTCAAGACAAGGACAAACAACAAAGTACTGGTGAAATGATGGTTTATTTATAATCCAAAGTCTGATGACAACAGTAAAGAAATGGAGGGCTGGCAATATACAACGATGTGTACTGCTCCGTTTAAATCCAAGGGTTCAGTCCCGAAATAATAAACACGGTATTTATACACACACAATAAACACAAACACAAGTCCAAAGTGAATGCTGTAGTGCTCGTGGTGAAAATACAATTTATCGTGAACAAGTGCAGTGCTGTCTGGGTTTAGTGCTGGCCTGTAGCGACAGCTCTGGATTGCGTTAGCCATCTAATAAGAACAAACAAGTAGATTTTAGACATGACAAAACAAACAAAACAAACAAAACTCATGATAACAGTACAGTTCTCCTTCCGGTTCAGCGTTAACCATACAAAAGAACATATCGCCTTGTTACGTCCCCATATGTACCGTCAATCACATCCCCTTGGTTAACAATTGCAACCGCTCCTCCAACCTGCGGCTGCCACATCGTTTCCCTTCCAGGTTGATGACTTGGTGTACCATAGATCCGCCCCCTTTCTACATGGCCGACTTCCACCTAACCCTGGGAATGAATTGTCTGCCCATCCAGTCCAGGGCACTCTGTTGCCTTTACACAGCGCCCTCAGAGATTTATCACGAAGAATCATTCTGTCTCTGTCACAGCCGGAAATTACCGCCATCTTTTATGTATAAGGGCCACAGTCTAGTGCACTCAAATTCTAAATATCATTTAAAAAAACAGAAAAGAAAACATTTATTTTTGGAGCTTTTTATGACAGTATTATTATAACAGTTTTTGTTATGCAAGAAGGATAAGTGTTATAATGGTGAATATCATAAACAAAAGATTAAATTACCATAAGAACTTCAGTTCATTTAGATTTTTCCGTGTTCTTGCAATTACAAAAAAAAGCCCCACAGCTACTTCGTAATAATATTTCTTTGAAAAAAAAAACCTGTTCACACGCGCTGCTTATCTGATTGTTTCAAACAAATCTAATTCATGTGTGCCTGTGTGAGTTTTTAATTATTCAAGAGTGCTTGTGTGCTACCTGTAGGATAAGGAATCACTGAGAAGTGCATTTCATTACTTCACACTTGGTCCTGTTATGGATTCAAAAGCAATGGTAAATCTGGATTAGAAAAAATTATAAACTGTAGCTGAGCTTTTATTTCTTGTGTTTTTATTTGAAAAGATGCAACAAAACATGCTTCTACTTGGAACTATCCAATTTTTAAAGATACACAACCACAAAAAAACATTTTCTTTTGTTTCATGTATTTACCCTACTGAGAAAACAACTTAAACCAGGTGGCATTCATTAGCAATATTAGCTTAGGTCATGGTGGGCGCACTTTTTTGTTTCTCCCAGAGTATCAACTAAATGTCTTAATCCGTGGCCCCTTCTAACCAGTTCTGTAGTAACCATGTGTGACAGAGTGGTGGGCGGTCAAGGCTGGTCAGCGACAGAAATAGCACACCCAGATACATTCATTCATTCATTCATTCTCTTCGTGCTAGGTGGTACATAAGGCTCGCACGGTTTCCTGCCACCCTCTTCTGTCCTGCATTGTTTTGGCAGCTGTCCCCCAGGTTAGGTGCACAGTGGAGAGTTCCGCTTCAATGGTTCGTCTCCATGTAGTTTTGGGGCGCTCTCTTCTTCGCTTTCCCTCCGGGGTCCATCAGAGTGCTGTCTTGGCTGGGATAAAATCTGTCTGTCTGTATTTGAGGATGTTGGTGATGTCCTCTTGGCCTGTTAGGAGGGCATTAGAGATGGTATCAGGCCAGTGTAAATAACTTTCTTAGGCACGTGTTGTGGAAGCTTGAAAGTTTCTGAACATATTGCTTTGTTGTTCACCAGCACTCTGCTCCATAGAGGACAGAAAAAACGTCACTGGTGTAGAGTCTGAGCTTGGTTATTCTGCCGTACATTGAGGACTTCCACACAGAACTTCAGTTAAAACGCCTTGGTGCACTGTAATTACACACAAATAACAAAACAAATAAAACACAGGAACAAAATAAAGGTTTGAACAAAACCCTACAAACTCTTCAAAATAAACAGAATACCATACCCAAGCTATGGCTATAATGGTACTTTCCTTTCTCTCTTACTTTTTCGCTCTGCTCTCTGCTCTCTGCTACACACTCTCACCAAACAAAAACTCCTTTGTTCCCTTTTATATCATGTGACCAGGGGCTTGGTTGATTCAATCATCCAATCACCACCTGTCCACATTCCACACTTTTCCATTCACACAATCAATTACACAATTAATCATTCAATCAACCAATTAAACCATGTCATGTGTCTGTGTAAAGGGTGGCCATCTTGGTTCCAGCCTTCTTCACCAAGCTGGCCACCAGCCACCAAACTCTCACACACATGTGCTCACCCACACACCTGTGCACCCGCGCACCCACACAACCGTGCACCCTCACACCCGCACACCCATGCACCCACACACCCACGTGCAGAGCCTCTGCTCTGTCACACCATGTTGGTCCTGACCCTTTTTACTGCTCCACTGGAAAACCCCTTTTAAGGATACCTGAAGCACTTTACAATGCCATAAAAGGCCTGAAGTGAGAAAAAGGTAAAAAAAAGTGCAGATAATAGAGCAAAACAAGCCAGACATATGATCCTCAGGGGAAACAAGTAAAACACAGGAAAAAGGAAATGTATGTATATTATAATTAAAACCATCATGCCCTAACACCATTAGTATTGATGTAACTTGATATTGCTTTAAATGCTTCTCCAAGTCTCTCGATTTTTCTATGCTTCAACAGTCCCTCTGTGTGATTTAATAAGACTTTACAATGTTTTTACCATGAAACACTAACCACATTAGTTATTGTGCAGGCATTGTCTAATTTTCAGTTATAGTCTATGTAGTAGAAATAACATTATCTGGGTATTTATCTTTTGTAAGTACAGTAGCTGCTGTCAGCATTTGCTTAAAGTACATCTATTGAGTCACTGCATAATGATGATATGCACATTTGTCTTTGTACTCATTTTAGATGAATATACATACATAATATTCAGTATTTCCATACGTAATGGTTAAAGATCAAGTAGCTTTGAATGTAATTTTAATTGATTTGTTGCTTTCTTCTTCTTTTCATTGGTAAACAACGAAAATCTTTTTGGAAATCATTTCTACAGAAATAAAAATGCATGCATTTTTACATCCTAATGGTGTAAGGTTTTTTTCCTGTCAATCAATATAATAAGCACTTATGAACATAATACCTTTAAAGATCAGATATAATATAATTACTTTTAATATGATGTGAAATCCAAATTATCTGACAAATAGCCAATAGCAAAATAGTGAGTCATTAAAAAATACTTGATGTATTATTAGTGCGTTTGTGTCCTTCTCAAGAGAACTTTTAAAGTATATAAAGGATAACCTATTTTCAATCATTTTTAGCCACACAATGTCTTTAAATAGCTGCAATGCAGTAGAAATGTGTGTATTAAGTTTTTATTTATACAGTATATATATATATATATATATATATATATATATATATATATATATATATATATATATATTATACATCACATATAACAAAAAAAAAAATAATCTTTGTTAAGGATTTGTCAAAATTCTAGTACATCTTGTTTATAGAAGTCATCCTGGATACACAACATGACACAGTTCTGAAATAAATAAATAAATAATAATAAAAAAAAACAACACCTATAATGTTAGTAGTAGTTATTGAGTGTAATCTATGCTTTTGTGATTTATAATTAGGGCTTCTGTTTTTTGGTTTTAATTAATTGCATTTTTCTGTGCTTATTTTTAGCTATTTTTATGTAAACCGTTTTTTTTTCGGAGCTTTCGTTTTTGATATTCTGTATGAAATTAGTGTTTTCAGTTACTGAGCTTTTTTTTTTTTTTTTTTTGTGTGTGTGTGTGTCAAAATATGTATAGTAACTTGACAGTACTTGCACACTTAAGTTGTACCTTCTTTCCTTTGCTGTCTTCCACAACGAAATCCCTGTGGTCACGGGCACATTCTTCTGAGGTTTTTGTGTGTAGGCATTTTTGTACATTTCGCCACAATTCTGTTTTAAATCCTCCATATCTTAACTGTAATACAGCTTTACAGAGCCTATGACATGGAATTTGACTTTTAACAAAAACATAAAAAATTATATTAACAGGTCTCACTTGAACATATAATCACATTAATTTTACCAAATTATGTTTAATCACGCTACAATTAATCAAATAATACCTGGAAATACAGAGGGCAATCTCTGTTTCCTGGTTTGGGGCCAGGAGACTGTGACGTCACAGAGGGAGATACCCGCAGGTTACTTGTATCTGCCAGTATGGATGACAGTGACAGTGAAAGTTAGAGTAGCCTAATTTTATCAGTTTCAGACACCTCTTATGAATGTGAATCATGTAGTGATGGATCTGATGTAGATAGAGAAAACAGGGATTGTCTCCCGTATCAATTCGAGTCGTATGCCTCCGAATCAGAAGGGTCAAACTCGGAGAGAGACTCCGACAACACCAACGTGGACGGACCGGAGGGACAGCAGATGTCCGCGGAGAATCAGCGTCTTGGCAACACGGAATGGTTAATAAAAACCCTTACGTTTAACATAGATTGATACTTAAAATGTTTCCTATTACCTGTAATTGTATAGTTAACTCAGTCATTTTAGTTAACAATATTGATACATGAATTATTGATACTAGCAGAATAACCGAATACTGTGGATTGCTACTGGCATGTATTTAAAATCTCTCTCTCTATATACATATGTACAGTATATTAAGGAGGTGCACATTTTCAGTTTTTATGAATATTACCCCTAATCATAATGCAGAGATGCCAACGGCTACAATTTGGCCGTAGCAGCTACTAATATTTTGGAGGTTCTGCTTCGGCGCTACGTTGAAGGGGTACGTATAATACTACCATTTTTAATAAATAAATAAATGATGGATACTCCCTGAACGTTTAGGAAATATTTTCAATACCACGTGTTTTTTTTTTTTTTTTTTTTTACGAATTAATGGTTCTTAATACTGTATTTCACCGACAGTTTATTGTGGCTGACATACTAAATCTCTGAGTTGGGTTGTTTAGTAACCGGTGTAGAAAATGAAACTGCCGCACAAAACTAAACAGTTGTTTTTCTATTACTGAATTTATATATTACATCATTATATTGCACATTGTGCTTATAAAGACCCTGTGCTTGCACTGTATTTTTTTTCTGAAAAAACAAAAACTAAAAACAAATTACTAATAGTATACCAGTAGTGTTTAATGCGCAACTTACCCGAGACACCTCCCGTTTCTCAAATGCCTTTCTTGGTCGTTGGACCCACAGTAGCTTTTTATTAAAAAATAGTTGGAACCGCGGTAGGTTTTAAAATCCTTATTGTTTTCACACAAGTGCCCATCTCTGCCATCATAATTGGGCTCTCTTCAAAACAATTCGGCACAAAATGCACACTACATAAGTAGGTATACTTCCATGTCCACATAAACCACTTTCCTCTTTTTTTAAAATTAGTTTCTCCCATATACGTTGCATTTTTTTGTCTTGGTGGAAGTTATGTATACTAATATTTAGATTGTTGTTTGCCTGATTGGAACAACCAGCTACAACACAAATACAAGGCATTTTTTAATTAAAACATGGCCTGTCCCTATCAAAATGTATGTATTCGTTTGTACACCGTCTCCCTGTGTTACGTCACTTTCGGTATCTTCCAGCCATTTCAAAACCGAGAAGGAAAGTTGCGTAAGTCACATTAAAATGTGCATTTTATTAAAAAACTAGATAATTGCCAACAATTTTAAATCTTGTTTGGGGATACTGGTAGTCATGCATTATGTTTTTTAAAAGTAGTTCAGACTGTGTCAGTGGGTCTTTAAATCCCGTTAACAAGCCTCCATTCCTGACTGTAATCTTGTTTTAAATCTCGCAAGATGAGTCTCCAAAAGAAATGTAGGAATGTGCTGTCACTCAGCAGTTGGGGCGGGTTTAAAGTATTCAGAACGAATCAATTATAGATACAAGTCAGGAAGGCGGGACATTGCCCAGCAGCACTGGGAAATGTATTTATTATTATTTTTGTTGTAGGTTTTATTTTTTAATGGGAAAAGGGTAAAGTCAATGTACACTGATTAAACATTTCCACAGTTTTTCCTGTGGTTTCCGGTGTTTATTGGCTATCCATCGATTTAAAGTTTTATCGGTGAAAACCAAAAATCAGAAGCCCTATTTATAATACATTAATAAGTTGTGTTTAGGTATCTCTTATTATAACATAAATCATTTTGCACATTTTCAACAGCCAGAACTCACCCAAACTGCACGAGATGGCATCTCTTATAACAAAAGACACCCTACAAGTATTAACGTATAACCAACGTATAACGTATATACAAGAGTAATGTAGGTTTACAAGAGGATTAAATGGTAGAAATATCCAACTCTGTTGAACTAGAATATTAAAGGCTCAAACCTAACTAGTCTCATAACTACAAGCCTACCTCCGGTCTGAGCTTTTTTAAATATATTATATAAACAATAATAATAATAATAATAATAATAATAATAATCAAAGAGGTTTACACAATGAATCATGGTAAGAGATAAACTGCAAATGGATTTCCAGACAAATGTGTGAGGCTTTTACCTCATGGTCTGTGTTTAAAAAGGAAAGCTATTTAGGATTTACTTCGCTAAAAATGCAGTCTATTGCAAGGAAAATTATGAGCATTTTATAGCCAGTTTATCAAAACCACACCCTCCTTGCACACACATTTTATTTAATTAAATTATTTAACTGTTATGTACTGTTATATACTTTTTTAATGATGTCCTGGGTAGAAGAATTGCGGGGATAGTGGTGGCCATGGACCACGCCCCAGACCTGGGTGATGCCAGATCCAATCAGGTAGAAAGGTCCTCGATACTGCAAAAGCGATGCATACAATACAACATAAGAATACACATCTTTCATCAAGTAAGAATAAAGGCATTCTGGAGCTAGACTGCCGTGAAAAAGTATTTGCCCCGTCTGATTTTCTGCATTTTTGCACATTTTTCACATTGCATTTGGTCAGATTTTTTTGTGGGTTGTAGTAGTATATAGAGGGAGTCTGAGAGAAAAAATGACACCAAAGTTTGGTGCTTCTTTCATTTGTTTGGAGTGCAAGGTAATCAAACACGCAATCTTCAGGTGTGAAAAAGTTATTGCCCCCCCCCCCCCAGTTAACTCAACCCAATTAAAGGGATAATTAGGGTCAGCTGTTTGAGTACTTTGGTTAACAACCAGGCCTGATTTGGGCCAGCCCTGCCCAATATAAATCTGACTAACTTTGGCCCTTACCATCAGAGTGAAGTTGTCAGCACACAGGTTCTAGAGCAGGGGTGGGCAATCCTGGTCCTGGAGGGCCGGTGTCCCTCCTGGCTTTTGTTCCAACTGTGCTCTAAATTACTTAATTGTACTGATTATTACCAATTATTGGTCTAATTAAGTAATTTAGAGCACAGTTGGAACAAAAGCCAGGAGGGACACCGGCCCTCCAGGACCAGGATTGCCCACCCCTGTTCTAGAGGCACATCATGCCACGAACAAAAGAAATTTTTGAAGACATCCGGAGAAAATGTGTTGATACCTATCAGTCTGGAAAGGGTTACAAAGCCATTTTTAAGGCTCTGGGGCTCCACCGAACCACAGTCAGAGCCTTTTTGTCCAAATGGAGAAAGTTTGGGACATTAGTGAATCTTCCCAGGAGTGGCCGTCCTACCAGAATCTCTCCAAGAGCAAGGCGAAAAATCGTCCAGGAAGTCACAAAGAACCCTAGAACAACATCCAGGGATCTGCAGGCCTCTCTCGCCTCGGCTAAGGTCAGTTCATGACTCCACCATCAGAAAGACACTGGGCAAAAATGGGATTCATGGCAGAGTAGCAAGGCGGAAACCATTGCTCACTAAGAAGAACATGAATGCTCGTCTCAAGTTTGCCAAAAAGCACCTGGATGATCCTCAAGAGTTCTGGAACAATTTTCTATGGACAGATGAGTCAAAAGTGAAACTTTTTGGCCGACATGGGTCCCGTTATGTCTGTCGAAAACCAAACACTGCATTCCACAGTAAGAACCTCATACTAAAGGTCAAGCATGGTGTTGGTAGTCTCATGGTCTGGGGATGCTTTGCTGCATCAGGACCTGGACGCCTTGCCATCATTGAAGGAACCATGAATTCTGCTGTGTATCAGAGAATTCTACAGGAGAATGTCAGGCCATCTGTCCGTGAGCTGAAGCTGAAGCGCAGCTGGGTCATGCAGCAATACTATGATCCGAAACACACAAGCAAGTCTACATCAGAATGGTTGAAGAACAAGAAATTAAAAGTTTTGGAATGGCCTAGTCAAAGTCCAGACCTAAACCACATTGAGATGTTGTGGCAGGACCTGAAACGAGCAGTTCATGCTCAAAACCCCCCAAATGTCACTGAGTTGAAGCAGTTCTGCATGGAGGAGTGGGCCAAAGTTCCTCCATGGTGCTGTAAGAGACTAATCAATAACTACAGGAAGCGTTTGGTTGCAGTTATTGCTGCTAAAGGTGGCATAACCAGTTATTGAGTCTAAGGGGGTGATTACTTTTTCACACGGGGGCATTGGGTGTTGCATAACTTTAATAAATAAATGAAATATGTATCAAATTTTTGTGTTATTTGTTCACTCAGGGTCCCTTTTATCTAATATTAGGTTTTGGTTGAAGATCTGTGTCAAAAATGCAGAAAATCAGACAGGGGGCAAATACTTTTACACGGCACTGTAAGTGTTCCAGCAGTATAGACTTACAAACTTCAGTGCTGGGGGTAGCTTTTACATGATCTTTAAAAAAATCTGCATATTGCAAACAGAATTATAACATGAAAGCAGTTAGCTCCCTATGAAAGTATAGTACGTGTCAGTTTCTGACATGTCTTCATGTCTTAGTAATGGCACATTGCAGACAGCGTTTAGGTATTTTTGGTGCCCAATCACAATACATAATAGTCAAATGTAATTATGGACATATTTGACGATTTTAATTTTTGGAATGGAATCCTTTTGGAATTAAATTAATGTCAACAGTGTCAGAGGATATTTTTGTGCACAATTAATTATATGGATCTGGGTAAAGTATTGAACTGTAAAGCCATTAAAATACAAAACATTTAATCATTAAAGTGATAAATGAAGGAAATGCTAAAAGGTCTGTGAAGTGGGGCAGCCGTAACAAGGTGACATTGTGAAGTAGCTGGCTGCTAAAAAATAAACTTCAATTACCACTTTTTGATTAACTGAAGTCCCCTGTTTAGCTGAAAAACCTTGTTAGGAGCTGGGTACTTTTTAAAACTGTAACTCTGGTTGGTTCTTAGCAAATAAACACTAAACAAATTGATTGGTATTTGATCCCAAAAAGAAGATATAAGGGGTTGCAGTGCATACAGTGGGGGGATTTTCAAAAGGTCATAATTGATAACTCCAGTGTTAATCAACAAATCGGTATGTGGCATTAATTTTGGCTTGGTACGGCCCCGGCGTGACTTTGGTTGTACAGTGGAAAAGAGGCATTTCACCTTCACACGTCTGTATGCATATAACATGTTCTTATCAATCAATCAATCTTTATTTTTGTATAGCGCCTTTAACGCTTTACATGAAGAAAAAAACATAAAGTAACCTGGCATCCTCAGATTGGAGAGACTGATTGGGGACGTATGGTGTTAAAAGATCTTTAAGTTAACGTGGAGCAAGGCCATTTAGAGCCTTATAGGTTAACAACAACACCTTAAAATCTATCCTAAATCAGACAGGAAGCCAGTGTAGAGATGCCAGCACAGGGTGATATGATCTCGTCTCTTAGTCCCAGTTAAAACTCTTACAGCAGCAAGTTGCAGACGTGATATCACATTGATACCAATACCAATTAAAAGATCATTTACAATAATCAATTCTTGACGATATAAAATAATGCATCAATCGCTCAGCAACCTGTCTGGAAAAGATACCTCTCAATCTGGCAATGTTTCTTAAATAAAAAAAATCATTTTTGTAACATTTTTAATGTGTACCTCAAATGAGAGGTCTAGGTCAAAAATGACACCTAAGTTTTTTATTTTTACTCTAAAATATGTACAAAGACCGTCAGATACAAAATCAGATGAGTATATTCTTGTATTGTGTCTGAGGCCCCAATATCATCAATTCTGCTTTGCCTGAATTTAGGATTAGGAAGTTTTTAAACATCCACTTTTTGATGTCAGCAAGACAGGTATTCAAAATATTAGCAACAGACCCATCGCCCTGCTTGAGGGACAGGTAAAGCTGAGTATCATTAGCGTAACAGTGAAAATTAACTCCATGTCTACAAATAATATTACCCAAGTATAGCATATAAAGAGAAAACAGAATTGGGCCAAGAATCGAACCCTGGGGGACCCTACAGTAACCTTTGATACAAATTTTAACAAACTGAAACCTGTTGGAGATAGGACCAGAACCAGGACAGGACAGTCCCACCATATTTAAGGCAATCAATTAAAACAGAGTGATCAATGGTGTCAAAAGCTGCACTTAAATCCAGTCAAACAAGAACCGATGGCTAGCCCATGCCAGAGGACCACAACACATCATTGACCACTGGAATTAGTGGTAATGATACCACCTAAAACCAGACTGAAATTTCTCAGCAATGTTCTGTGTGGCAAGAAATCTGTTAAGTTGCTCCGCCACCACTCTTTCTAACACCTTGGATAAAAAAGGAAGATTGGATACAGGTCTGTAGTTATTAAGCACATTGGGATCGAGGCTGGGCTTCTTGAGCAAAGGTTTTATTACTGCTGCCTTGAAAGAATTCGGAACAACACCTGATGAAAGAGAGCTGTTAACAATATTTAAAACGGTGGTATTTATTTTTGGATATACTTCTTTTAAAAGTGTAGTAGGAATGGGATCTAATGTACATGTTGTGGGTTTTGTATTTTTAACTGATGCCAAGCTTTTCTTCACACATCAATAAAAATAAATGCTCTCAGGTTTAATTAGATTCACATAGACCAAGAATCTTTGCATCATTGTTTTTGTCAGTTGACATGTCTCTATTTACAGTTGCTCACCTGATTTCTGATGTCCGACACTTTTATTGGAGGAGTATTTTGTGTAGCACACTCCAATTGTGGATTTGTTCATTTTGTTATGGATAAATCTAGGGTTATTCTTATTTTTGTCAATAAGTTCAGAATAATAGACCGATCTAGCTAGAGACAAGGCAGCCTTGTCTTTTGAAAGATTATCTTTCCAAGTTAGATAATGTACCTGAAGTCCTGTAGCTCTCCGTCTGCGTTCTAGTTTGTGACACATACGTTTGTGTACATGTGTTGTATCATTGAACCAAGGAGAAAATCCTGTAAGTGTTCTGTAGGAAGAATTAACAAGTAAATACATTTACAATACCCAATCAAGAGTAACTAGCTGATATGTGTAATGGTTTTAATTATCACTCTTAATTATTAATAACTTCCAACCAAGCTCAAGATGCGGAAAGTGAAACCCAGTTGAACAATAACAACACAACACAGTTATATAGTCTATACATTTGAGTTCAGTAATACGGTACAAAAGTAACATGTAAATAGGATAGGATATATGAGTCAGGAAAATGATAAAAATACAAACTCAGTAAATTCTAATTAACAGGATATTACAAAATCGCAATCAGTTGTTAGCAATTTGTTGTTTAATTATATATATATATATATATATATATATATATATATATATATATATATATATATATATATATATATATATCCCTCAATTATAATTTATTATTATTTATTTCTTAGCAGATGCCCTTATCCAGGGCTACTTACAATTGTTACAATATATCACATTATTTTTTTACATACAATTACCCATTTATACAGTTAGGTTTTTACTGGAGCAATCTAGGTAAAGTACCTTGCTCAAGGGTACAGCAGCAGTGCCCTTGAGGAAGGTACTTGAGGAATTCGGGAGGGCCTGTCTTCCCTGAGTACTTATCAGAGGTTACTATGGTGACCAGGGTCCCACTTCTTTCCAAGCTACACTGTTACAAACTCCTCAACTTTCTTTCTTGTGCTAGGTCATTACAGCAAAGTTTAACCCTTTAAATACTCT
Source organism: Acipenser ruthenus (assembly GCF_902713425.1). Lineage (NCBI taxonomy): Eukaryota > Metazoa > Chordata > Actinopteri > Acipenseriformes > Acipenseridae > Acipenser > Acipenser ruthenus. The sequence goes on along the minus strand of NC_081191.1, from coordinate 39,657,121 downwards.
TATGGTCCTACTGTTTGGTGGCTTCTTCTAATCATGTTGAGTTTATTTACCGTGGAAGAAGCAGAGTAGCCTACCAGAGAAATTTCATTCAACAAGATTAGAGGAATTCACCGAACAATTATAAACAAACTGTGTATTGGGTTAGGGAGTTCTATCATAATTTTAAAAGATTCATAAATATATATAATGAAGTGTTGCATATACGGTATACATGTATAATAACCAGGGATCCATAGTTTTCCACAATAAAAAAATCAATAATTCTCTGATAAAAGATAAAAAAATCTGTATTATTCTGTGAGTAAAATAAAAGGCTAAAATGAGGTCCCCAGTTCAAATCCTCAGCCACTGACTCACTGTGTAACGCTGAGCAAGTCACTTAACCTCCTTGTGCAGAGTCACTTAGTCTATGTAAGTCGCCTTAGATAAAGGCGTCTGCTAAATAAACAAATAATAATAATAATAATAATAATAATAATAATAATAATAATACTATTGGGTAACAGTTAACACAGGATGTATTTATTGTTGTTCTTGTTGTTGTTGTGTCTCTATGTAGTATTTTAGTTTATAACTTTAATTATTGGGATAAATTCGTCTGCTAAATAAACAAATACAATACAAATTGTTACACTTTCAAATTCTAAGCAATATATATATACGTTTTTGATCTACTGTATGAAATTAGTGTTCTCTGTTACTTTCCAAAATGCTTGATCATTTTTTTTTTATGTCAAAATATGTATAGTAGTAACTCGACAGTACTTGCACACTTAAGTTGTACCTTCTTTCCATTGCTGTCTTCCACAATGAAATCCCTATGGTCACGGGCACATTCTTTGGGGGTTTTGTGTGTAGGTATTTTTGTACATTTTGCCACAATTATGTTTTAAATCCTCCGTATTTTAACTGTAATACAGTGAAATCTCGCTAACAAGCCTCCATCCTGATTGTAATCTTGTTTTAAATCTCACAAACAGAGTCTCCAATAGAAATGTAGGAATGTGCTGTCATTCAGTAGTTGGGGCGGGTTTAAAGTATTGAGAACGAATCAGGAAGGTGGGACATTGCCCAGCAGCACTGAGAAATGTATTTATTATTATTATTGTAGTAGGTTTTATTTTTTAATGGGAAAAGGGTAAAGTCAACACGAATAGATGAACCATTTCCACAGTTTTTCCGGTTCATTTTTTTTGTATTTTATCGGTTAAAACCGAAAATCCGAAGCCCTAATTATAAGTAAACTACAGTGACACACTGCTTGTCTTATTGGGAGGAAATAAGTACTATGTACTGTAGCCTCCCAGGAAATAACTGCAGTCAGACCAGTTTACTTTTTCTTAGTTACCTGGGGGAGCATCTATTTTGTGATTCATAATCTCTTACACCAAAGGACATCTGAGATCAGAGGCAATTTGGGCAGTCATACCACAGTCTGATTTTATCTGACACCAATATACTCTGTGCAAATCATAGTGTCATCACATTGTTTCAACTCCTGTGCCAAAAATAAATTGCTTCATGTCTACATTTATACAACATTTTAAAAAAGCAATTATCTCTTTCCAGCTTCCTTATACGGAAAACAGGCTGCAAAGGCTCCCTGCTTGTATCACTGTGAATCAAATTAGCTTCTAAATCTGAATGTGAAAAGGATCATTGAAGAATAGCCTTCTGGCTTATACATGTGGACGGTGTACTTGTCTAAACACATCTCTGTGAATCAGTTCCAATCAAATCTTGCTTTCAGCACAGGATTAAATGAATCATGTTTGGTCAAGTACAGCTTCAATTCCCCACCAAATCATTATTTATCACTGTGATGGAAATATGACTGCATACTTGTTTGAGCTGTTCCAGGTTACACAGTAAGCTTAATTTGTCAAAACTGGTGCTACAGTAAGCAGCTTCAAATATCATTGTATTTATTGTATCACCTTTCACTCAGCTTTTTGTGATGTTTGTAATTATGTTATGAGTGATTCTGGGATTTGTTGATCTAATTTCAGTTATTATCATTTTTTTTCTGTATTTTCTATATGTTCATTTTCATTAAAAAACAAACAAACATTAGTTTGGTACAATTTAAACACATATTGCTAGCCATATATCTACGTGTCAAAATACATAACCAATTCTAAATAAATAATTGAGTCCATATTTTCTAAAGCTTTGTTTGAATTTAAAAAAAAAAAAAATGTATTTATTTTTTGGTCAGCAAAAATATATACTGGAATTATTTCATTCAGCTGCCCCTAATACACAAATAAATCCCAGACATGTGCATAACAATTACTAACCGCTACCTAGTATGTGTTGACACATCACGTTATTCTTTTACTGATTTTAACAAATGGCTAATTGTTAAATAATTCTAAAAGTATATCTGTCAATTAGCGTGCATATGCAGTAATCTCACCCCAAACTCTACTTTTACCAGCGGAGGTTTGAGACCTTCCAATTGTCATGTAAAAATGCGCTCTGTATCTCAACGCTAGAGCGAGTATGGCATAATGCAAAGTTAATGGGAGGTTAATGAGAATTGCCCTTAATATATTTGTGGAAATGTTGAGGTTTTCCAACAATTTAAATACGCAAGATAAATACAGCATTGCTATTAAAAAGATTCTAGTAGTGTATTTGTTTAAGAACAGAGTGTTTTTAAAAAGTAATTTCAGTTCCATCCACTGAAAAGACGCAGAAGTAGTTTCAACCTCAAACTGCAATAACACCAACTTTAAATGTGTTTCCGTTTACAGGTAAGAACGCAGCTTTATTAAGAATATCTTGTGTTATTGTGTTCTATCATATTACGACAATGTTTGTCATGGTAATTGTTTATTTATACCTATGGTCAATGGAACAGAGCAGGATCAGTTTCCTCATCAGGTCAACATATGATGTTCTCCCAACACCACAGAACCTAAACCTCTGGGTAGGAGAGGATCCCTCATGTCCTTTGTGTTCATCACCTGCAACATTAAGACACATTTTGACAGGATGTAAGGTGGCTCTTAGCCAAGGACGGTTTACTTGGCGCCATGACCAGGTGCTGCGATGTTTGGCCTTAGCATTGGAAGACAAGCGTAACATGACCAATAAGTTGTCACCTGTTCCATCAAAACATTACACACAAAAGACAACATTCCTCTGCCCAGGAGAGCAACCACCAAGAAAAGGTGTTTAAACCAATCCTCACCCAGGACAACTGGAAGCTGCTAGAGACTGGAAAATGCTGGCAGATGTTGGTCAACGGCTTATTTTTCCACCTGAGATTGCCACCACTAACCTTCGACCAGATATTGTCTTGTGGTCTGGATCAGCATGCCTTGTTCACCTGGTAGAGTTAACAGTGCCATGGGAGGATGCTGTAGATGAGGCGTATGAGAGGAAGAAACTGCGGTATGTTCAACTAGCCACTGAAGCGGAACAGCGAGGATGGAGAGTTCGGGTTTACCCAGTGGAAGTGGGTTGTCGAGGATTTGTGGCACACTCTACAACCCGGTTTCTCAGAGACGTCGGATTCAGTGGCCAAGAGTTGCGTCGCACAGTGAAGAACTTATCTGAAGCAGCAGAGAGGAGCAGCAACTGGCTGTGGTTGAGACGGAAAGATTCTGGCTGGGGATCTCAAGCACAATAGAAAGAAAGAAACGCTGATGTACAGGTAAGTAAGCTGGGCTGAGTTGAGTGGGGGACGGAGGGGGGTGATGCTGGGACGCCAGAATCACCGTCGAGCCCTCTTGAGGTGTCGTGGGCTAGTCGACGAAACACTGAGGATGGAAGGTGCCCACTTGAAAACCCCAGAGATGTACCCTACTTAGCTCAATCCAGACGGTTGTCATGCTGATGCGCTGGGGAGGCCGCACTGTGGTTGATCCCCGGAGCCAGCATCGCAGCCGTTGTGTGTGCTGATGCGCCAGGGAGGCAAAATAAGCTGATCCCTGGAGCCAGCATTACACTTCAGCCATTAACACCAGACAGAAAGATATCTACATCATCATATGGAAGGAAACGTAAATGGATGGAGACATATATGGATCACATTAGTTTACTGTAAAGCTACGTCTTAGTTGGTGCTTATCTTGGCGAGAGCCGAGTTCAAATCAGCATGAAGTTTTAACTTCTACTCTTGTGTAATGGAAATCGTTTAAAATGTTTAGTAAAAAATGGGCTAAAGTTTTTGGAACATTAATAAACTTTCAGTAATGAAATACGAATAAAGATGCGAGAGTCTGCGCGATGTATTAAAACAACCATCTTAATTTTAAATAAGCAATATTCGTGATTCATTTGGTATAATAATTGTCTAAAGCGTGCTTGGTAAAGTATTTATTTTGAATTTATGTCTATATTTGCGCAAGGTAATATAGGCGGCGCGATTTCCGTCATTTTCGAGGTTGTCCTCCACCAGCCTCACTAGTTTGGAAGACAGTGTTTCAGACACACGGGCTTTGGCCTGTTCGGATGGGAAATCCAGATGGCGAAATCGGGGGTTCAAGAAATGACACAAAAAGCAGTGGCATAACCTCATTACTTGGATCATTCAGCTTATGTAAACAAAATCGCTGAGACAAATTAAACACTAGCTTATCTCTCAAACTCTGTGTAACTGGAACTAGCAAATCAGTTGAATTTGAAGATGACGGTGTCTCCCCTTAATCAGGTTCTTCATTCAGTCTGTGTTTTATCCCTGTTGCAACTGGGTACAAAAAACTAGCCGTAATGTTTTTCTCTGCACTCAAAAGTACTGTAGTTCGAATGGCTGTAGTAGAGGTAGTATCTCAGCCATAAGCTTACACTGCTCAGCTGTGAAATCTAAAGTAGCTGTGTCAGACTTTATGGTCAAATCTGTTTTTTTTAATTCAAGAAGGCGTTCAAACATATAATAAACTGTATTCCACCATGTTTGTACGTCCTGTATTAACTTGAGAGGTGCTTTTTCTGTGGTCAACATTTCTGTTTGTTTCCTATTTAAAGCGCTTGTTGCCATCTCACTCCAGTCTCCTTGATGCTGTCACTAACGTATGGACTTGTCGTACATCCTCCAAGCTTTTCTGAATGCAGAGATTTATATTGTGCCCTGCACAGCTCATGCTTGCCTCACTACCAAAAAGTAACAGCACGCTCGCTTGCAAAAAGCAAAGACATTGCTCTGCTCACGTTGGCCACATTGTCATGAAAACAAGCTATTACTTTTGTAGCCACTTCAAATTAATACTAATACTAGTCTCTTCCCTAGGTTTTTTTTTTTTTTTTTTTGTCACGCTTACTCTGAAAACGTACGTGCTGTGTAGTGGACAGGGAGGTTTTTTTAAATTATTATTATTATCATTTAAAGGAACCAAAGGAAAGGCAAGGATTAAGTGTGTATTTAAATTTTGCCAGTCCTATTAATGAACTGATAGATGCGTTTTTTTTTCAACCATCGATGGTTATTTTATCCAGCAGCAGCACTCTGATCCCGATCATTCAAACCGGAGACTAGTTGCTTTTGTAGTTACTGTAACATTCAGAGGGTGTGTTATGTATTAGAACATAACATCTCCAACTGGAATGGCATTTCCTTATTCTATAACAACTCGATTACCTCCGCGGATTCTCTCGGTCTCTATATTGATGCTGCCCCCTCTCGGGGCTTCGATGGTACCTCAGGTTCCAAGTGGTTCTACGGGAATTGGCCTCTAAATTTCATCCCTTCCCTCTGCAGAGCAATCCTTAGCTTTATTTTAATTGTATCCTATTATCATTGCGGCTGTAATCTGGGGGCATCAATGGTCAAAAAAGATCATAACCTTTAACTGCAACAACCTCACCACAGTAGTTATTATCAATAAAGGCAGATCCTCTTCCCCCGCCATTATGAAGCTCATGTGAAAGCTCACCTGGTTTTCAATGCTGGGAAACTTTAGAATCAAAGCAAACCACGTCCCGGGTTCAAAAAACGTAATTGCTGACTCTCTCTCTTGTTTTAATTTTCAGAAATTTCACACACTGTTTCCAGGAGACCCCCTACTGCATCCATGCCCAGGGTCCAAGGACCTCATCCTGTACTAGATCAAACATCTCCCAATATTCAGATCCCTGAATCAGCATTCAATCTCATGGAAAAATCGGTCTCGCAATCCATGATCAACATCCTACATTCAGGCTGCTTTTCTCCATACAAAGATGCCCTTTTGGAAGCAAGGTTTGTTTCAGCCTCCTGCGGGTTTATACGATGTGGCGAAATTACCTGCCGGAACCAGTCATTTGACCCATCTTCGGTCCTCTGCATAGGAGATCTCCATCGTCAATCTCAGGTCATGTACTCTTTACATTTAAAAAATTGAAAATCAGACCAGGAAAAGAAAGGTGTGTATGTTCATTCATCAAAAGCTCATCATATTATTTGTCCTGTCTGCTCTTTTCAGCTATCTGTCAAATTGGTCCAACGGCCAGCAATCAGGATCCCCTGTTTCTCAACCCGGAAGGGAAAGTCACGTCCAGGAACTGGTTCTTTTGACCACCTTCATCTGTGTCTCCTTCATTCTGGCCTTCCTCCTGACAACTAATCTGGACATTTGTTCAGGATCGGCGCTGCAACTTCCAGAAACATTGCTCCACACCTAATCAAGGCTATGGGGAGATGGACTTCAGGTGCATGTGAACTCTACATTCGAAAGAATGTCTCTAACTTATTATCGGTGCGAAAAACTCTATGTGACTAATTTCAAAGTATTGAAGCGTCATTTTAGAACCCAGAGGAAGGGTTATCCTCTGCCATGGATTTCCTAAGGTTTCCTCCTATCTCTAGGTGAGTAGGGTTTTTCTCCTTACCTGAACGCTGGGTGGTTTAGATCTGCAAGGTGGGGGAGGTTTAGGTGGCCTCATTCTTTTGGGGGAAGGTGGCCGGAGTGCCACTTGTCCCTCCGCTGGCCTCTACATTAATCATAAAATACATATCATGCTGTCAGTATAGGGCAACGTCATAGTTCCTTGAACCAGGTTAGGGCCAAAAAATCAAATCATGCACTATTACAAGCAAGATCTCTATCTCATCTTGCATTGTTGTCGTGCTGGACGATTGGTCAAGTGGATAGTTAATTTACAATGTACTATCGAGGGACTTTCCCCACCGCATCTCCCTAATCGTGGGGTGGGTTGTTAACTATGCAATCAAATGGTGGCAGCCTATCTTTGGGGGAAGGTGGCCCAAGTGCCACTTGTCCTGCCCGCTGGCCGAGCCATTCTTAATCACTGTATTGCATTCATCATAGTTCGGCCAGCATAGGGGCGGCTATCGAGCTCCAATGGATAAGGCCATGGGCCAAATTATAAACGTGAATGTATTATGTAACCGTTTGCTATATGGATGTTTGTATCGAGCATAACTTATTTCCCTCTTGTCAACTGCCATGTTCATGTCGGGTGTAACTCTTTGCCAATTGTTCATGTACCACCAGAAATATCTCTTGCCAAATCAATAAATTGCCATTTTCTCACAATTAAGTGGATGTCTCCTTTTTGATATGCCCTTCAGCTTCCACCCGTGGCCCCTGGTTCTGTATGACCTGTGAAAAATAATTCTCAGCAGTTACTTTGTTAAACCCCTTGACAATTTGAAATACCCCTAAACAAGATCTACCCTTCCTAAAGCCATGTTGTCTGTCTCCTATAATGTTGTTACTATATAAATATTCCTACATTTTGGTCCTTATTATAGTTTCCATAATTTTACATATGATTGATATTAAACTTATAAGTTTGTATTTCCCAGGATCAAATTTATCTCCCTTTTTAAATATAGGAACAACATTGCCAATGTTCCAGTCCAGTGGGATGGCTCCTTTATTTATAGATTTGCTGAATATATAACATTGGTTTTAAAATCTGTTCTCTAGTTTCCCTGAGGACTCCTGGACAGATTCCATCAGGCCCTGGGAATTTATTTATTTTTAGTGCTGCTAACTCCCTTAGTACTTCATTCTCTTTTATAACAAACTCTGGTAATGATGTTTGTGTACATTTTGTTAACTTTGATATATTGTATAAATCCTCCTTTGTAAATACATGTATGAAATATTAAGTACATCTGCGATTTGGTTGTCTTTAGTCACTAAATTACCACTGCTGTCACGTAAACTACTCACTTTCTCTTTCAGTTTCCTTTTAGCTTTAACATTGTAAGAACCCTTTTGGATTATGTTTACTATCTACTGTTACTTGTCCCTCTAATTTCCTTTTCACTCCTAGTCTGTATTTTTAGGTCTCTACAGGCCTCTATTTGTGAAGCTGCTCTCTTTGATTTAACAGAAAGATATACTTTTCTTTCATTTTTAATACCCAGCTTAATAGATCGATTTACCCATCATGGTTTCTTTTTGTTAAGTTTACCTTTTCTCATTGTTGGGATACATTTATCCTGCATTTCTAACATGATATCCCTACATTTAATCCAATTATTTTCAAATTCATTATCTATTAGTATTCTTTTCTTTTCCTACGCTTGTGCACACTAACAAGCGGGCTCTCCACACAGCAGCCAGGAACAGACTGGCTGCTTTCCTTTTATACCCTGCACCTGGCTCTAATTTTCAATAATTGCCAGGTGCAGGTGATAATTAAGCAAAACAATTAAATTAAACAAAAACAATTATCTTGGCAGAGAGACTTTAACACTGTCCCTGCCATAAAACAAAACATTTTTATATTGCAGGCCCCCCTATCCTCTGCCTTGTTTTTACAAGACACCGGCCATTCGACGGCCACTTCCCTCCACCCTTAAAAGACCACCCACCCTCAAGTCCCATCTTTTTAATCTTTGCCCTCTTCCACGGGTGGGCTTGAGGGTGGGTCAGTCCCTCCAGAGCTTCCTGGGATTGACCGAGAACCGGCGAGGAGGGACCCGGCCGGCTTGCCCTGGGTGACTGTAGCGCAGGCCGGTCACCGGGACCAAGAACTGGCAGGCAGAGGTGTGTGGCTGTGGACCGGCGCAGTGACGTCTTGGCATGGAGACTTTAACTCTGTCCCTGCCATAAAACAAAACATTTTTATATTGCAGGCCCCCCTTTCCTGCTACATCCATTACAATATATATATATATGTGTGTATATATATATATATACACTTTTTTTTTTCGCTTTGAAATTAAGGAGCTAACCTAACCTGCAGTTGTTGACAACAGCCAAATAAAAAAATAAAATAAAATACATGCTGTATTATGTTTAATTAAATGTGTGTGTAGTCTGAGTGTTTATATTGAGGATTGCTGTACAGTAAAGCCTACCCTTGCACCTATCCACCCACAGAAATACACCAGTTTAAATTGACGTCATTATCTTTCTATTATTATGTATCTGCCTCCACACAGAAATCACATCCTGTTTACACCTACATGTTTCAGCCACATCACCCTTAATGCATCACATTATATGGTCATCCAACCTAATATATATATATATATATACACACACATAAACTTTGTTTAAGTTTCTTAATTATGGTTCTCTAGAAAGAAAGAAAGAAAGAAAGAAAATGAGTGATATGCTTAGTAATTCATTTATGAGGTTTATGTAGTTTTATGAGGTTAATGTAAACGATGGAAGGGTTGCCAGGCCTCATAATAATAAGCAGTGGGGCAATCACATCAGTCTTTCTGAGCCTTGTCATTGAATAAGGCTAGGAACACAAAATCTGTATCCCTACATGGAAATTTTAATAATCCACTTCAACAACGTCATACACAGGAAATGCGTCTACAGCACTTACAGTGGTGACCACATTTATTGCATCACCCCGTTATTTGTACATTTACTGTTTTATCACCATATAGTGCATTTTTCTATAGACTTTTTTGTTGTTATTATTGATTTGCTATTCGAGGTTATAGTGAATTCTAACATTTGTATATTAATATGATTTTCTCTTCATAATGCAGCATTATTGAAAGTCAGGAAATATATAGTTCATTGTGTTTATATGCCAGAAATGAAATGTATTTATACTACAAAAATTTCAAAAAAGTAAACAATAGTCACAATAACAGTTTCGCAAGAGATACAAATGTACTGAGTAATAAACAACAAGTAATATTTTTTTTATTAAGTAATAAGGACATTATATTACTTTTTTTCTGAAGAAACGAGTAACAAGTAATAAGTAACTTTTGTCAGTAACGTGTTCAATTGGTGCAGACATAGAGACCGTAGACCAAAATGCCTTCTAAATCATACGCAAATCCGGAGGGAGAGGCAAACCAGAGGGTGAGTGTGGAGTTTAGATTCAGAGAGGGGAAGGTGGTAGCAGAAGAGAGCAGAGAGAGACATAGACTGACAAGAGGCCTCCTCCATGTGTCGCAATGCAGGTCCCTACTGTCATGGGTGTGACTGCAACCAGGGTGACACAGCAGGTTGGCCGACCAGTAATAAAACTGAAAGTCGGGTAATGCCATGCCACCTGCTGCTCTGCAGAAAGTCTCTGTGGATACGAGGGAGCTTTTTATTCCAAGTAAAGAAAGAAATACATTGAAATAGGTAGAAAATTTAGGAAGTAACTTGATTGAGACTATGATTCTGTTTCATTGATATTGTAAAAAAAGGCAGCTCCTTATTTTTAATTCAAACCGACCACAAACAGCGAATTAAGTTAAATTGATATAATTAAATCGTAATTAAAAGGAAACTATTATTTGCGAATCAGGTTATAGCATTTTGCAACGAGTCATTAAGATTTTGAATCTAGGAAAAGCAATTTAACTGAACTCGCTTTTTGTGTTCGGTTTAAATAAAAAATAAGGAGCTGCTATTTTTTAATTTACATTATCAATGAAACAGAATAATAGTCTCATTCAAGTTACGGGATAAAAAACAAAAGTGATCTTGCTTCACAATTAACAGTTTTCCAAGAGTTTAATTAAGAAATGGAGCGGCTCAATAACTTTTAAGGGACATCATGTGACCGAAAATAAATGGAAAACTAAGAGCCCTAATCACATAACACCTCCATGACTTAATGGAAGTAATAATAAACTCCATGACAATGTAAGTGGTCACTAACCTCCTCAGGGGGGTTATTAAATGCTGAGCAAATCAGCCTGTGCGACGCTCACAATGTGATGAAGGTAAAGAAAGTTAATGAAATTAGAATGATATGTCTGATATTGTACATATATGTATGTGTGTTTTTACCACCATCCATACCTAGACTGAACCTCTAAGCAGAAGTATGTAAGAAGGTAAACAGCTCTACCTGCTGGCCTTTCATAAATATGACATTTTACATAGGCTGTCAACAACAGATATACACCACTTCTGAATGTAGAACTAGTCTATGTAATCTACATACCCAAAGCACATTTTGGGGGGTAAAATTACCTCATCCAGTCTTTCTACATTAGTATTAAATTATTATTTTAGGTACCATAATAGCACTTCATGGCTTGCTCAATAAACTGTTTTGCATGTATTTGAAGATTAGACAAGTATCTATATTCACGGATGCTAAGATATTTAGTAACCGCCCCTATCGTTTTGCATTTATTCATGTATGATGAGTTTCTCCAGAAGAGGTCAATGCAACTTCAAAGGTAAAGACAGATATATAGAGAGAGAAATGATAAAAACTTAATGCTGGAGCAACAGAATGCAAAACCACTCTCAATGATTGCAAACATCATACAAAGAAAAGGGAAATAAATCAAATAACACAAGTGACTGTTCAGGGGATAAGGGCTTGCAGGGGCAGACAGAAGTCTGCATGGTGTATATACCTTTAATTTCCAAATTAAGTTTTGAATGGCTGTTCAGTTTGGAATCGAAGAATAAATTGTTCAAGGGCTAATTTGTTCCGCAAATACTAAAGAGAGGAAAATAAACAGGCAAAAGAAGCAGCTAATGTTCAAAGCATGCCACATCATATCTCTCCAGTACCTTCACCTTTAGCTTCTCTTGACAGCACACAATTACATGCAATGCGATGCCTGTCAAACACCATAAATGTTCTGAGTCAAGTCTAATTTAAGTTAATAAGCTTCTGGGACTTATATGAGTAATAATTTATTTTCTGATAACATTTTGTTCACCAGCATTAGATAATTCAATGACTACATCGACAAAGCTGTATATCGGGTCACGACTTCGTCCCTCCCAATAACTGAAGAGCAGCTTCTTAACTCTTAGTCAAATCACCTTAACACAGATTTATCAAAAACTAAAACAACAAAAAAACAAAACAAAACAAAAAAAATAACAATACTTGAGTCATTTCAATAAGAACCACCCACAATGATTGCATATATTCACAAAGTGTATAGTGTAGCTTGGTCCTGGGATCGGAGGACACCCACTGAAGCTCACTATCCTTGGGGCTAGATGTTTTTTTTTTTTTTTTTTTTAACAAGTTAGTACTCTTCCTGAAAACAAAAAAGGTGAAATTCACGAAGTACAGAAAAAATTACCATTAAAGTTACACAACTTGAAACTTTAGTTGGTGTCTTTAACATGTTTTTCTCCATTAAGAAATGTGGTGTTAATGACAGTGGAGTAAATGTGAATTTCCCCCAAAAAGGCTTACAGGATGAACGGTGCTGTACCTTGATAAAGACAGCAGGTGGCAGCACCAGCTAAGAAAGAGGGTTATAAATCTAGATCATATTCAATCTTTGGCATTTCAGCAGTTGAAAACCGTTTTTAAAGGCACTGGTGTATTGCAATTATAACATTGGTGACGACTACACCAAATAAGAATCGTGTAGTCCCAGTAGATACCAAATTGCTTTTCTTTTCAATAAAAAAAACACATTGTAAGAAAGGAATTAATGAGAGGGACATTGTTTTTATTTGAAGGCATAGCAACTAAACTTGGTTTGTTTTTTAAAATATGAAGAACAGGGTTTTCATTAATGCATTCAAAAATTATATTTAATACCATATCAATCAAAAACCACATTCAATTTGATTGTACGATTTATCCAATCTTCAAATACTATGCAGAATACACCAATTGACACATAGGATATATGCCATAATTCCTAATTCATAACCCACAACACCTGCATGAAGAAGTCATGGAAATATGCCCCTCTTTTATTACCTTCAGTATGTAATATCTGATGTTTAGCTGCAAGAATCTTGAGGGAACAAAACCTAATGATACAAATTATCACACCAGCACAGCCTCAGAATATTGCTTTCTGATTAAAACAGAAGAAAATAACAAATAAAAAAACATACACTATCTGAGTGTGGACTGCAGTTCATTTAAGTATTGGTCATCAATAAAGTAGAAATAAAATGGTTTTGACCCTAATATATTTTAAATTGCATTCTTTCTTTTTGTAATACATTATTGTGTGTGTGTTTGTGTGTGTGTGTGCGCGCGTGTGTGCGTGGGGGTGTGTGTGTGTGTGTGCATGTGTGTGTGTGTGCATGTGGGTGGGTGGGTGTGTGTGCGCGCGTGTGTGCGGGTGTGTGTGTGCGGGTGTGTGTGTGTGCGTGTGGGTGTGGGTGTGCGTGTGTGTGGGGGTGTGGGTGTTGGTGTGCTTGTGTGTGGGGGTGTGTGTGTGTGTGTGTGTGTGCATGCGTGTGTCCATTGGGAAACATGTTTGAGGAAAGTGAGTTTACACTTGCCGAGCTACTCAAACAATATTCAGTAGAAGAAGCAAACAGTAACATTTTACATTGTGTCTCTAATTACTGTGTATTTACAAAGTAGTTACATAGTAAATACATGTGTACTTACACATAAATGCAATGTTATTATCAGGGGTTCACATAACTTTTATCATTAGGTTCTCACATGAGTACCAGCATAAATTGTTTGGTACTCACTAAAATTAGGGGTCATCATTCCAGTCACTGTCTAGCTCCACCTCCTCCCCCAACAGTTCAAACAACTGGGATGTCAAGGATCAGGGGTGCAAATTTGGAGCTAGATTCTAATGCCAGGGTACCTCATTTAGCGTGAGCAACATTACATTCTGGCACCAGTAGACATGTTTATTTTATTGTTCTTCTTCTTATTATTTATTTATTTTATAGATGATGATAGTTTCTCATTGGGTCAGGACTATTCAAATCACCCACCCACACTCATCCACATACACAGGAGAGAAGGTTTGTGTCATGTGGTAAGTTGTGAGGGGGGCTTGATTGGTTATTTAAAACCAGTTGGCTTTCTGGTGCTAAACTTTCAAAACAGTTTAGAACCAATTTTCAAAACAATTTGCACCCCTGTCAAGGATGCTGGGTTCAGGATCAAAGGTTTCAACTTACACATATGAATATGTGTTTCAACAATATGTCTTCATCAGAGCAATACACGAAACGTGCATCTCAGACCTTAAATACATACCGCACCCACTATCATAACTATGACAACTGGTTGCATGTGACAATCTATTATAAAATTAATACTCATTATATCTTTAGGTTAAATAGTTGGTTGACTTATATTAACAACATTTTATATATACAGTCAATAAGTAAAACCATGATCAAGAGCATGTCCAATTAGCATAATCAATTATTATAATTATTTATGATCAGATTGGTGTACAGAAGAAGCTAAGATTATATTAGTTATTCCGTATTAATGAGGTCCAATTTCTCTCATCAATTGGAAAGCATGAATGACCTTAATCAGTATAATAAAACAAAAATCAGGAATCGGAATTTACAACAGTTGCAGCTTCATTCATACAAATATATAGATGGCCATATTTCACAGTAATCCATTTGCCCCTTATAATGAAATAGAAATCTGGTCTACATCTTAAATTAGGGGACATAGATTGTAAGTCGCCCTGGATAAGGGCGTCTGCTAAGAAATAAATAATAATAATAATAATAATAATAATAATAATAATAATAATAATAATAATAATAATAATAATAATAATAACATCTTCATTCAGTCCAAGTGGTTCCAGTGTTTGTAGGGTGAATATCCAATGTGTTTCTCTTTGCAATAAATGGTTTACCAAATTACCCCCTCGTGCTGAGACCTGGACCCTCTCCAAACCCACAAATCTAAGTGAGTGTGGAGAGGATCACTGCTTTGGTATAATGCTTAGCCATGCCATACTCCTGATTGGAGGTTCTTATAGCTGCTTTATGTTCTGCAATTTGTATTTTTAGTGGTCTTTTTGTTTGTCCGACATATGCAGAACCACAAGGACATGTAAGCATATACACCACCTCAGTTGTATTGCAATTAATAAAACCATGTATCTTGTTTTTTTGGCCTGATTTTAGATGTGATATATATTTTGTATTTGTAGTGTTTGACCAATGAATACAATGGCCACATTTATAATTACCGGGGGGGGGGTTTGATAACCAAGTTTTTGGAGGATCCAATTTAGGACTGAATGAGTGAACAAGTGTGTCCTTTAAATTTCTTGCACGTTTAAATGTTACCAAGGGTGGTTTGTCCTGTATTATTTCCTTAAGTGTGTGGTCTATCCTTAATATATGTGAATGTTTAAATATGATCTGTTTAATATCATTCGACAAATGATTAAATTCAGTTGAAAAACAGATTATATTGGCATTAATTGGGTTGCAAGTTTTAAGGAGTACATCCCTGCCAACACATTTAACTTCCTGAATAGTTTTTTTCAAGAGGTGATCTTGATATCCATACATCTTGAATTTTGAAAACATTTCCTCCGCTTTTGTAATGTATTGGTCTTCTGTGCTGCAGTTTTGTTTAATATGTGAAAACTGACCCCAAGGTATATTTCTTATCAGTAACCTTGGATATTGACTATTCGCAAGTAATACTGAATTACGGTCTGTAGGTTTATTAAACAGAGTGGTATGTAGCATGTTATCTCTTTTATAGATCTCTAAATCAAGAAAGTGTATTTTTTGTATATATAATTCACATTTTAATTGTAAATTGTGGCTGGAATGGTACTTTTTTGATACATTTTTTCCCAGGACAAGGCACCCCAGTTGAGAAAAGTTTGTAAACTTTCTTTTAGCGCTGGTGCACACAGCCTTCTAATTATTTATTCAATGACTGACTACGGGACAGGTCAAATACCAAGGTTGCACGAAAGTGAATATATACTATATAATCCAGTGTCCCTGAAAGATTGAGTTCATTTGATGAACTAACAAAGCTTACTGAAGCTAGAAGCGATTGCCTCTCTTTCACAGATGAACAAGCAAATAATATTATTTTACCACACTGACTTTTAAATTCTATTACAAAAATCTGAGCCTAAGGCGGACAGATAGTCCCGTTCATGGGCAATATCCACAGCTGGAGTCTGCCCGGTTCTGGGTGCCAGAGGGTGCCTTGCGCCTGACCGAGGAGATCCATGCGCAACGGGATCTCCCAGGGCTGGCCCTACAGCAGCTGGCAAAGCTTCGAAAACCAGATTCTCCTGGGCCATCTGTGGGCCACTAGGAGAACTGTCGCTTTTTCTCTCCTGACCTTCTCAAGGAAGGCAGGGAGCAGTGGTATCGGCGGGAAAGCATACAAAAGCCATTCATTGGCTAGGGCGTCAACGCCTAGTGGACCTCTGCAATGATGGAGGGAGAACCATAGGGGGCAATGAGTCGTCTCTGCTAAGGCAAAAAGATCGACTTTGGCTTAACTGAAGCAATCCCAAATGCGCTGCACCACCTGAGGGTGGAGTCGCCATTCTGACCGTCCCTCAAGAGGAGGTCCGCTGCCTAGTTCACCACTCCGGGGAGGTGAACAGCCTGGAGGGATAGTAAATGCTTCTGTGCCCAGATGAACAGCCAAAAGGCTATGTGGTGTAACCCCGGGGACCAAAGTCCACCCTGGTGGTTTACATACGCCACTACTGACATGTTGTCGGTGCGCATGAGGACATGTCTGTTCTGGAGCACAGGAAGGAAATGCTGGAGAGCAAGGTGCACTGCTTGGAGCTCCAGCATATTTATGTGCAGGGATGTCCAGCAGCCTGTCCAGGACACGCTGACTCCTGTGCCTGCTCAGACTGCACCCCAACCCAGGTTGGATGCGTCTATCGTCACCACTTGACGGCTGTGTATCACTCCCATCACTACTCCTTTGCGCAGGTGGGAGGTTTGTCTCCTCCAGCGTAGGGCTTCCCAGCATGAGCGAGACACACTTGAATGGGGTCAAGTGCAGTAACCCCAGTTGGATAGCTGATGATGCTGCAGCCATCAGACCCAATAGTTTTTGACACAACACTAGTTGCACTGTTGATCCCTCCTGAAACCGGACCAGACAGTTTTGAATAGCTGCTACTCTGTCGTCCGTCAGGTAGGTTCGCATGGCGAGGGAATCCAGCCGGAGACCCCACTGCGAGCCACCACCAGGCTTGCCAGGCTCCGGCCTAGGGCTTGCCCGTGAAGGCCAGAGATCTGGAGTAGCATGCCTGAAAGGAGGCGTAACTCAGAAGCCACCGGCTCAAGGAGTGGGGCTTCCCATAGTATGCCATCCATATAAGCGATCAGGATACTCGCCGTATTCGCTAGGCTGGTCACCTGTGCTTCTGCTGCATAAGCCCGCTTCAGGTGCATCTCCGTGACCCTGCATTGCGGGTTTGGGCACGCAGGGTCCTTGGGTAAGCCCCCCACTGGCGGAGCCTTGACCAAGGCCGCAATGGTGCTCCACTGGGAGAAAACCCGCCAGGCCCAGCTTGTCCGAGCCTTCCAAGGAAACGAGTGGGGCCACTTGCTTCAGCACACTGGGCGCTGAAGCCGGACAATCCCAGAAGGAGTGTACCTCCTCCATGAAATCTTGGAACGCTGGGAAGGGCAGGGTCTGTCCATGCACAGTACAGCACACTTCCATAGAGGCTCAAACATTCTCACTGCAACACCTGCTGCTGAGCTAACAACTCCAGTACCTGGGCCATCTGTGCCTTCAGGTCTATTATATCCCTCACCTGCCTCGAGCGCTTGACCCGCTTCACCATCTGTGGAGATGGGAAGCGGCTGCTCGAGGGTGACTGCTGAGCCTGTGCGCAGGGGATACCCTATGAGGGGCTCTAGGACCGTTGGAGGAGGGGGGGGGGAACCGGGGATCCTAGGGCCTCTGACGGCTCGGTCACAGGGTCCATCCCCATGGTCTGTCAAGCCTTTTGTGAAGCACCCAGGGCTCGAAAGCCGCACAAATGTCGCCAAATGTCGCCAAATGTCTCGTCCCCTAAAGCTGAGGTGGCGTGCTGGACACCCAAGCACCACGCACACAATGTATGCCCATCCTCCTGGGGCATGTTCACCCTGCAGGACATGCAAGCATGGAAACAAGACATATAAACCCTGCGGGCTGCACACCATCTTGCACTGACGCCTAAGGCATGGGAGCGTCTAAGCACCACGGTATCAAAGCACAGAGGGTACCGCACGTATCAAGCACTGTGTGCGCCTAGTGCACGAGCACTGTGCACACAGAACATACCGAATACCGTGTGCACCAAGTATCGTGTGCACCGAGCACCAAATGCACCGAGTATACTGAGGCGCTATATGCATTGAGGCACCGAAGTACCATGTGCACCGACGTACCAAGGGCTGAGCGTGCACCGAGGTAGAGGCACACAGGCCGAAGCCGCAGTGGGCGAAAGCTCAGTTAGTGAGAGAAAAAAGGAAAAGGGAGAACGCATTGTTTTTTTTACTTTTTTTTAAGGCCTGGACATACCAAGATGCGCGGGATGAGGCAGCTGGCGAGGTCTACTTGACAGCGGGGCAGGCTAGATCACAGCCCTGATGGAGGAACACATGGCTGACTGGCTTGTTTATTTTGCCAGAGCTGCGCAAACGACAGCCAGCAGGGGCGGCAAGCCGAGGCCCATCGGAGGAACGGTGTTCCCCCTGAAGGTGTAGGTTGAAAGACAACACACGCTGACACCACTACTGCACAGGCAGTCACACTCGTACGACAGACAGAAGTAGAAAAGACAGCCTGCGTAACAAGCAAAGCAGGCCCTGAAGAAGAAAGAAAAGACACTCAAAATGGAGCCGCTGATTCCACAAGAGACACATTTTCATACCTCTACTCCACTACTGACCAGCTTCCATTAACAAACTAATCACAATGATGGGTGTTGTTTACAAATAGCTCTGAGGGGCAGGGGCTACCCCTTCCTAACTGAAAAAAATATATAACTATACAAATACCACCAAATACAGTTATTAATCAGTACACTGAAGATAGCACTAGCCGAAACAGTTCTTTACTTGACTTAGTTTAGTTTATAAGTTTTTACCTTTGTTGTAAACTAAACTGAACACTCCTGGTGTTCTCACACCTGTCAGTGTGGTTTGATAATAACTCCAATTATAACACAAGTAACACAAAAAGAAAAAAAAAACCTCTCAACTGACAAGGGAAGAGGACTTTAGAGATAATGATAGACATTAAAGCAACCAAGGGGCAACCAAGGGGCACCCATGAGAGTAGGTCAGAGTTTGCATTTCACCTGACAAATACTGTTGTTATAGTAGCTGAAAGTGTGAAACTTTTATTGATAAGTAAAATAAAAATAGGAAGGATAAGACTTAATTAGAGGCTTACTGATGAATCTTTTAGAGGTATTTGCCTGACAAGGGGGTTACTATACTGATCTCAGACTGCTGTTTTGATTTTATTAATTATATTATTATTGTGTTTTAATGTACTTTCTGTGGCTTAGCAACATTTAAAAAAGCTTAAGAGGGCAATCAGTCTTGCTGACAATGGCAGTAAGAAGCTTTAGTGCACGCAGTACAAAATGGGAGGATAATAGTGTAGTCCCAAATTAGGACAAGCAGCATTTGAGTATGCTGAGAAAGTAATGCAATGGCATTTCCAGAGAAAAAATGCCAAGTTTAATTAGCAGGAAATGTAATAGAGACTGGAACTTAATGATATATCTCTGCTGTGCCAGCAAATCTCAGAATTGTTTTTTTTAAAAAAAGTTTTAGTACTAGGTGTTCCAAAGCAACTGAAGCCTTTTCTGTAGTGACAGCTCTTTCCCATTATATACACTTTTTTAAAAACATTGTTTAGATTGTTTTACAGTTCTGTTTTATAACCAAAGCTCTTTGGGCCGGCCATGGGGCACGCGAGTTTGTTCCAGAGCAGTATGGGGTCAAGCGGTTTTGATGGAGCACAACCGCTTCTCGCACTGGCCAGCCAATGCGAGGTTCTCCAGAGCGAAAGCATGAGTGGTCCAGCCGGTCCTGCAGCTGCTGGAGGTATTCAGGACCAGCTGGCTCTGGGTGTTGAGCTGGGGTGGCCTGCCATACACAAGATCCACTGGGATGCAGAGCTCTCTCCCAAACATAAGAGCCGCTGGCGTACATCCCATGGACTCTTGGACTGCAGTCCGGTAGGCCATTAGGATCAGGGGCAAGTACTGATCCCAGTCGCATTCGTACTGGGAGGTCCACATAGTGGGCGTTCAGTTGAACTGCTCCACCAATCTGTCACTCTGTGGGTCTGTTGTCTGGGTTTTCTTTATGCCCAACCTCAACCAAACACTTGTGCTTCGAACTTGCGCCCTTGGTCACTGTGCAGCTCTTCTGGAATCCCGGTGGAGAGGGTGTCTTCCCCTCCAGCGCTGTCGCCATCTGTCCCACCTTCTCCCCAGCCATTCAACAAGGCCACTAGGCAGAACTTCACCTGGTAGGCTTCCCAAGGCAAAGTCCTGTCATAGCGGCCTGCCTTGATGGTGGCCTCATCGATCCTGCCATGACGAGGGGCTGGAGCAATCACCGCCAGCGGTGTCTCCTGAGGTGGCCTGCCTGCTGCCGTTTTCACAGCCTCCCTTGAGATGGCCCGCTCGGCTGCCATCTTCTTCCCACAGCGGCAAGTGCAGCGGGTCTTCAGAGGCGCAGGGTTGGAAGGGAGTCTCTCCACCCCTCCACTGTTTCCCTGACGCACTGTATTAACATTTATTGTAATTAAAAAAAAATGCACGGCTCAGTATATTGGAGAAACTAGCAAATCAGTAGCCATCAAATTTGCACAAATAAACACTCAGAGTCCAGATCCACTCCAGTCTCATTGCACTTGAATCAAAACGACCATGAATTCAAAATGTAATCATGCATATCAGTGTTATATTTGACCAAAACACTCCAAGAAAAGAAGACAAGAGAGCAACAATCAATAGCACAGCTAATAGCAGATAGCCCATTCAGAATTAACAAAATATCACCACTATACTGGAAAATATTTTCCACGTAAGACGGCACACTGCCTATGATTCTATTTTAAGTTATTTCTTATTATTTGCTCATTTCTTTTTTTCTCTTTTCTTGAAAAACTAGCCACACACACCTATGTAAGCTTAATGTCCCATTTGAGGAAAATAAGCATATACAAACTTTATAATGTAACCATTAAGAGATCATTAACATTTAATCACTCAAGGGTGGAGTCCAAACCCCAAAACAGTATACCCAGTAAGTATAGGAGGCTGTGTGGTCCAGTGGTTAAAGAAAAGGGCTTGTAACCAGGAGGTCCCCCGGTTCAAATCCCACCTCAGCCACTGACTCATTGTGTGACCCTGAGCAGGTCACTTAACCTCTTTGTGTCTTTCAGGTGAGACGTAATTGTAAGTGACTCTGCAGCTGATGCATAGTTCACACACCCTAGCCACTGTAAGTCGCCTTGGATAAAGGCGCCTGCTAAATAAACAAATAATAATAATATGTGAATCAAAGACCACTCCAATATTTGAAGTCATTGAAAGAGACTTCTTGTCAAAACATTTAAATGTATTAAGTTTTTCTTTCTTTCTATAATTGTGAAGATGGCATACAGCCAAAACTGCCAATCCATTTTTCATTTTAGATTTTCAGCCTGGAATAACCTTCGTGTCTCTTTTCAGCTTGCACACTGTCACAGCTGTACCTTGAAGACAGCATAGCTAGTCCCATCTGTAGTTTGGAAGGTTGGAAGGGAAGCATATCAGTATCACCAAGGTGCAAATCACACCTTGAGGGATATGGGGTTAAAATTGAATTTACACATACGCTTAGTGACAGCAGCTGTTATTTGAACTTGTGATTCACATTCCCTTCTGAAGCACCTTTTCCTCCTAATTTGCATTTATGTAGGTTGAATTTTAGTTGAACAGTTGGCAACATGTCTAACCTCTGACAAGATTAATGAAGTGTCAGATATACAGGAACCCCACAGTACTTCTACAGTGGAAAACGTTATTTAACAAAATATTGTATTGTCCTTTCTACCAGGTGTAAGGATATGAAAAGAGGCAGTGAGTCCATATATTATTATAGTTGAGAAACAAAAATAGGGTGTTCTTACTGGCCTGTCACAAGAGAAGGTAAGTTATTAGATGGGGGAAAAAGGCATGCTAGCGAGTGACAAGTCACTTTGATGGGCTGAACGGCCTCATCTCATTCCCAATATTTGTTCTGTTACTATTAATATATACTGTAGGTCAGTTATACAGTTTTAACGAACTTCTTGAGACCTTTTGTTACATATCTCTTTTTTACTCTTAAACTGGAATGATAATTTTCAGCACAACTAAACAAGATGCCAATCAGTCAGTGACAGCTCTTTTACACAAGATGTATATATTTTATTAACTGAACAATATCCAATAATGGTCTTAACATCCTCCCACCTATCGCTTATGAGATTTGAAATCAGGCTTTTAAAAATGCCAGAAACAGTCATTGTTGTTTCAAATGTCAGAGGAGCCCGTTATGAATTATTCATTGGCACAGAGCACATCTAATAGGTAACGAGGGAATTGTGGTGGTGAGGTTTGAGATCAGGATAAAAATAGCATTCAAATGTAGGTGTTTACCTCAGACAAACCTAGCGCAGCCACAAGGTGCAAATAAAGCTTGAAATCACTCAAGAATCATGTGTCAATCAATCATTCAAAGAAGCCACAGTATTCTTTTCTCAGCATTGGATGTCTTTTTTATTCTTTTTAGAGAGAGAATGGATGGAATGTCATCAATAATCTTTTTTATTGCTATCAAGAAACCTAGTTAAGAAAGGTTACAAACGAGGCCATTCGGCCCATCTTGCTCGTTTGGTTGTTAGTAGCTTATTGATTCCAAAATGTCATCAAGCAGCTTCTTGAAGGATCCCAGGGTGTCAGCTTCAACAACATTACTGGGGAGTTGGTTCCAGACTCCCACAATTCCCTGTGTAGAAAAGTGCCTCCTATTTTCTGTTCTGAATGCCCCTTTATCTAATCTCCATTTGTGACCACTGGTCCTTGTTTCCTTTTTCAGGTCGAAAAAGTCCTCTGGGTTGACATTGTCAATACTTTTTAGAATTTTGAATGCTTGAATCAGATCGCCATGTAGTCTTCTTTGTTCAAGACTAAATAGATTAAATTATTTTAGCCTGTCTGCATATGACATGCCTTTTAAACCAGGAATAATTCTCGACAACCCACCCCCCAAAATCCTCGACAACCCACCTCCACTGGGTAAACCTGGACTCTCCATCCTCACTGTTCTGCTTCAGCAGCTAATTGAGCATACCAGAGTTTCTTCCTTTCATACGCGTTGTGGAAGGGTGTTGGGTTCACTGAATACACAGGAGACAGAAAGTTTATTTGAGACCACCTCACCGGCGTCCAATTTTTATTAGATGGCACAAGGGGGCACTGTTGCACCGTGATAGAACAATACCAGCAATGGTAAAGTCTGTCTCCATGGCAGATGAGAGGAAACACCAACAATGGTAAGGTTCACTGTTCAGTCCCGTTATGGTGCACACACAGGTGCTGAAATAATATTAAAAACCAGAAGGCAAAAGAAGAAAGGAAAATAAAACTACAAACAAAAGGTGCTGCCAGTTGTCCTAGATGAGTTTTGGTTTTTATACCTTTTCTTGGTGGTTGCTCCCCTGGATGGAAGAATGTTGTTCTTCGTGTGTCATATATTGCTGGAATTGGTGGCAACCTGTTGGTAATGTTGCGCTTGTCTTCCAATGCTAAGGCCAAACATCGCAGCACCAGATCATGACGCCAAGTAAACCGTCCTTGGCTAAGACCCACCTTACATCCTGTCAAAATGTGTCTTAATGTAGCTGGCGATGAACACAAAGGACACCACGGATCCTCTCCTATCCATAGATTAAGGTTCTGTGGTGATGGGGGAACAACATATGTTGACCTGATGAGCTTGTGCCATGTAGGAGGAGCTGAACTGAGACAAAGGCTTCCTCATCCATGCTGTACTTGCCCCACTAGCCTTTGCATCTTCCTTTGCCACCCACTTTCTTCCAGTTTTTAACACAGGTGTTGCCTCCCTCACACATTCGTTGTGTGACTCTACCAGTGTAATTTCCAATCGAACCTTGGCGCACTTAAACTCCTTGGTTAAAGTTGAGATTGGCAGCTGCAGTATCCCTTTACCATACAGTCCCACTCTGCTGAGGCAGCATGGAACTCCTAACCATTTCCTGACGTATGAACTGATTAACACTTCCAACTTCTCTACTGTTGTCAAGGAAACCTCATACACAGTGAGTCGTGGCAGTAGACCAAACTGAAAGCTTTCCCGATCATACGATCATACTGAAGTGGGATTCTAGGACCGCAATCGTGTAAACACGACAACACAAACACTTAATTTTTTACACTTACAGGGCCATCGTACTTTGCAGTACAGGCTTGAAACACACATCAATGGATATGGAAGGGACTGACGTTCACTTGCTGATGGTTTTTTTTTCTTTGTGTGATGTCACTGAGACAGGCATTTAGTGTCTAACGGGCGGAGACAATTCACAGCAGCCCACAGAGACAAAAGCAAAAATAAAACATCACAGGAGCTTGTTTAGAGCGAATAAAAAAAGGGGAAACACTGTAAATCTGATGTATTTGACTTATAATTATATTAGAACATTTATTCTGTCTCATGTGTTTTAATATACAACATTTATAAATATCAAGAATCGAGCAGATATAAGCATATACTATTTCATGAACTATCTCATGCTGATACTAATGAAATCAGTAACTATTATTTTATTTAGAAATATTTATTTTGAGAAAATAAAATCGAGAGTAGTGTCCATTATTGCTTATGAAGACCCTGAGAATAAACGTGTCTTGACTCTTCACACACAAAATCTGTACAAAAAGATTTCCTCATCATAATTAGTCAGAATAACTAACTGTATATTGCAAAATATTTTTGGTAACCTTGCAGATCACACTTATGACAGTAGCTCGTCAGCACACTAATCAGTATACCTTATCACTGTGTTCCCACAGGGGATTTAGGTTATGTAACATCTTTAACAAATGAAATACTTTACTCCTTAAAATGTCTAGAATTCAATCTAGCTACATTATGAACCACTAGGCTAAGAAAGTTTACAAACTTTCCTGAACAACTTACTTGTTCATTAAGAGAACTCAATCTCTAAGACAGTATCCATACGACACGTCATAACGCCTCTGGCAATGAAAGCTTCCATTCTTTCTGGAACAAATTGCTTGCTCACTAAGAGAACTAAATCTCCACAGAGAATTAAGTAATCATTGTATATATCCATTCATACATTAATGTTACATTACATTCTTTTGCACATGTCAGTCTCATAACCAGACTATCGAGAATATCCGTTGTACAATGAGGTTACTTATCACTCTAGCATCCTTCACAAACACCTCTGTATTATTCAGTATATTTAATTCAATAATTTTCAAAAAATATATATTATTACTTGGTTAATGTCTACTTTTTTTCCTTCTAGGAATTATAATCATTTTTACTTCATTGACTATTTTATCCCTTTTTAAAATATGACTCATTTACTCAGGATCATATTGCATGATCGATTTTTAATCTTGGACTGTGAATTAGTCGTATTGCTTGTTTTTTGTGATCAAATGTTTTTTTTATTTTATTTTGGAACAAACAGCACATTACAAAAAACAGGCAGAAAAAGACCCTAAGTTCCAATTTTTCACACCCGCCCCCCAACCTGCCCATAACTACCCCCCCCCCCCCCTAACCACACACCCCCCCCCCTAACCACACACCCCCCCCCCCCAACCACCCCCCCCCCATATTACCTCGAGAACCCACATCATTCCCCGTTAGTAGATGGTACAACCAACATTGATTTTATAATATCAGCAGCTGATTTCCAGGCTAGAACATTCTCCCCCCTAGCGCCATGGATCCGAGCCGTGGAGAGCTCCATGTGAACATCAAGGTAAGAGAGGATCCATTAGCGTTAGGGGAGAGAGTGCGGTGGCTGTCAGCACAAAGCAATCATCTTTTTTGCTGCGGTAAGGCCTGCCAGCCAGATCCGCCTCTGCTGTGACGATAGGTCAAAGGATGAGTCATCATTCAGCAGAAGTAACGCAGGAGAACAGGAAATATCTTTAGACAAAATAGTGGATAAAGCAGTAAAGACATGTTCCCAGAAACTGGCTACATCTGGACACTCCCATACAGACAGGGGTAGGGACAAGTTTAATTCAAAATCGTTTACAAGGGGTCAGATATAATCTGTGAAGAAAATTCTAATGAATCATTTGATGATTAGGGTTCCTGGAGGCAAAGCCTATATTAGACTAGACAGTACCCCAATTAATTTCAGTGTCTGATGGTGGTAAATCCCTATTCCAAAGTGGGTTAATTGTTAATAGTTTATAAGAGAAAAAAATAAATTGTGGAAACCAGTCCCTTAGTTTTACCCCCCGTGTCTAACATATTCTGGAGAGGGTGTGTTAACAGTGATGCTCCCCAAGGCATCCCATAGGCATGCAATGATGACCTCTGTATGGGTACACCAAATTTTCTTCCAGGGAACGCCAAGAGACAGGAGATTTAGCGTCAAACCATATAATAAGCGGGCGCAGAACAAATGACCAAAAATAAAATCTATAGTTTGGGAAGGATAAACCTCCTTTACACTTCTCCCGCAGTAACGTGGAGAATTTAATGCGCAGGCGTTTACCCTTCCATATAAATTTGGAAGTTAAAGAGTGTAATTTATCCCAGTATCCTTTAGGGGGTGAGAGAGGAATCATAGAACTAACAAAATTTATACATGGGAGCACATTCATTTTAACTATAGAGATACGCGCTTGAAATTAATTAGGAAGTTGAGACCATCTATCTAAATCTGTCTCCACCTTTTTAAAAATATTATTGGAATTAGTTACTACAATAGAGTGTAAGGAGGGGTAGATCTCTACACCCAGATATTTAAAGTGCTGAACCACCGATATGTTCGAGGGCAAGATTATATTTCTTATTGCATCATTCAGGTGTAATAGTGGCGATTTAGCCCAATTGATTTTATATCCCCATAGCAAACTGAAGTTATCAAAATAGTCAATAGGTGAGGAAGTGCTTGAGACACATTTTCAACAAACAGTAATACGTCATCTGCATATAGCGAAATATGATGCTGAGTATTATTAACCCTGTGCGGTCCATTTATTAAGTGCGTCTCAGGCACGTCAGGTCCAATTTATTTTCACATGCGCAGTTTATTTTAGACGCGCTGTTTAAAAGTATTTTTTCACAGTAAAACAGGTTTAAAAGGCACTGCATATCAACAGGACACCCTCCATACTGCATCTCCAGCCCTGCCCCACCCCTTGTTTGCTATATTTTTCACATACCTCTTCATAGTCGTGCGTACCGATAAATCATCTCCTGATCACTCGTTTTATCACCAAACTCCTCAATAATGCGATCCAAGTCATTATTTTATTACTATAACATCTCAAAAAGCTCTGCAAATGTCTGTGATATTCTTTGAGCGCTGGATGCGGAAGCAGCTATCTTGTTTGTTTATGTCTGTGTTATCTCTGTGGTGCCGGGGCTATCTGTATTGCTTTTTTTGGCTTCTCTCGGCTCCTATCGGTCTCACTCGGCCATTGAATGGTTTTCGCGGCTTTTTCCGGAGAAAAAACGACTAAAGACCTGTGATGATGTTGGACAGGATCCGACATTGGACCGGAAAGGGAAAATTGTAATGTCGGTACCAGGTTCGACATAGGACCGCAAAGGGCTAATGGTGATGGGAGTATAATCAACCGACTGGCGAACAGCCTGAGCAAGCAGCTCGAGTGACAAGGCAAACAGCAGAGGAGAGAGGGGGCAACCTTGCCGGGTTCCCCTGGAGATGTTAAATTGGGGAGAACACTCTCTGCCTGTCAGAACCATCGCTGTGGGATTAGCATACAAGACCTTAATCATGACTATGAAGTTTTCCCCGAGACCCATATCATTTAGAACTGACCAAAGATATTGCCATTCTAAGTGGTCGAAAGTTTTCTCCGCATCCAGAGATAACACGGCGCATGGGGGCTTTATGTCCAATGCCGCATGAATAATATGAAGCCGGTGGCGAACGTTATCCTATGCCAACCGGGTTTTAATAAATCCAGTCTGGTCATGGTGAATCAGTTTAGTCATATAGGCTTCAAGTCGGTGTGCAAGCACCTTAGCATATAACTTTGCATCACAATTTATTAAAGAAAGGGGACAATAACTTGCGCAATCAGTGGGATCTTTATCTTTTTTTAATAGTAGGGAGACAATAGCAGTATTAACATCTTAACATATTAACAAAGAGGACCTAACTGAGACCAAAAAGTCAGAAAAAATTCAGGAGGAATGCCATCGAAACCTGGGGATTTACACTTATTCATATCTTGAAGAACGTCTTTAAGTTCAGCTAAAGATACTGGAGTACCGAGGAGATCTGCTTCATTGGCCGAAAGGTGCGGCAATTGCAGCTTTTGAAGAAATTTGTCTTTGTCATGAGTAATATCGGAACTATAAAGTTTGGAATAAAAAGAGCAAAATGCTGAATTTATGTGTACAGGGTCTGAAAGTATATCTCCCTTTAGAGATTTAACAGATATAATGTTTGTGAAATGGTCGTTAGCCCGGAGTCTCAAGGCTAGAAGATGACTAGGTCTCGAGCCATTGAAATAATAGTGCTGCCTAGCTCTATTATTATTATTATTATTATTATTATTATTATTATTATTATTATTATTATTATTTATTTCTTAGCAGATGCCCTTATCCAGGGCGACTTACAATTGTTACAAGATATCACATTATTTTTACATACAATTACATTATTTTTTACATACAATTACCCATTTATACAGTTGGGTTTTTACTGGAGCAATCTAGGTAAAGTACCTTGCTCAAGGATACAGTAGCAGTGTCCCCCACCTGGGATTGAACCCGCGACCCTCTGGTCAAGAGTCCAGAGCCCTAACCACTGCTCCACATTGCTGCCCTCTATGAATAAGTAATTCAGCCTGCTGCCTGAGTAAAAGATGAAGCTATTTTCTCATTAAATCCCATTCCAATGCAGTGTTAGCAAAGACTGCAGTGTTAGCAAGCTGGCATTTTCTAGAAATGCCAGCTTGGTTTCTAATTCCTTAATTCTACTAAATCGCAACTTACTAAGGTTAGAAGCGAATGACGTAGTACTACTCCTAATAAATCCTTTAACTGCATCCCACAACACACGTGGATCATCAACCAAATTTCTATTAAAATTAAAAAATTCAGATAGTTGGCTTTCAAATTCAGACCTAAAAGACTCATTCTGCAGCAAACTAGTGTCAAACCGCTATCTGGCGGCCCGAGTGAGAACGCCTGGGAGAGCGGGATGAGTACAGACGAGTGCGCGGTGATCTGAAAGAGGAAACGGCAGCAACTTCTTTAAAAAGATCCCTCGCTACGAAAATAAAATCAATCCTCGAATATGACTTATGTCTTGGGGAAAAGAAAGAAAAATATTTGATTGAGGGATTAATTACACGCCATAAATCTACAACGCCTATATCAGACGCAAATCTCTGTAGTGCAGTGGATGCTAAACACTGATCTCTCCCCTCTGCTAATCCAGTTCTGTCCAAATCATGCTCCCATATAGCGTTGAAATCGCCTCCAATAATCAATCGGAACTCAGACAGCTCATGCATTAGTTTTGTCAATAAATCAAAAAACCCTTTATCAAAAGAATTTTTTTTTACCTGAAACAACTATCTTTACATATGTTCTTCTGCCCTCCATGTCACTGCCCGAATCCATAAGAGTAAATTGTGCTGCCCAACAATCAGAACCCCCTTATTTTTTTTTTTGAGGATGAAGAAGATATAACATGATAATATCTATTTGCGAGTCTAGGAATGTCTTTCTGCATGAGATGCATTTCTTGATATATCAACTCAATATCAACTCTTTTCCTACGCAGTAGGTCAAGACCGCTTACTCGTTTATGAGGTGTGTTCAGACCCTGCACATTCTAGGATAACAACGACAAACTTGTCATGGGTATCGAAAATAAACTTACGTATCAGTAACCGGCAATCAAAAGATCCTATGAGTAATCTAAGTGAAAAAAGAAGCAATAACAAAGGGAGCTAAAGCAGTATACAATCCCACACGGTACTACCCCTCCCCCCCCACACCCACCCCAGCCAGAATGAAAATAACAAACCACAGTCATATAGTCCCACCCCAAAACATTCTGAAAATGGTGCCGAACAATAAAATGTACGCCCCCCCCCCCCCCCCCCAAACAAATCTATTATCTGTGACACCTGATGGTTTCGGGCAGAAAGAGCCTTCTCTTCACATACCCCCACCCCCCCTTCCACATATATAGTTCGAATAGCAACATTTCCCTATAACATGTAAACAAGGTTAAATCAGAGCTAACATATATCGCAGGTAACCTTATACTGTATATACATATCCCCGATAACAATAGGGTAATATATATGTAAGGGATTATTTTTTGTATCGTATAACATGCAGCAGGTGTGATGGTAAACAGGAGCCCCTTACCCGCTGTCCTCTCTGGTGTTGTAGAGGTCTCGGCGGCCTGGGTTTTTGTGTAACAATGCAGCTTGAACACGTGGTGCCTCCAGGGGAATATAGGTTCCCCCACCTTAACTCTCCAGCTGTATTTCTGAAGAGGTATTGTGCAGCAACACAGTCAATACTTCACTTCAATATTATAATGACCCCAAACCTTTTTTCCCTATAGTTAACTCAGGATATATTTAACTACGCAGGGGAATATTACTGTAGTAGTAGTATTAACAATTATACACAGCTTAGCATATATATATATACATACACAAATTACACAACAATAGTATACTATAACAACAATGATTGGGTTTATTATAGTAATATGGATTATATGGCTAAATAAATGCAGTTCAGCTTAAAGGGCAACAAACATTATAAACTAAAGAAAAAGGGTGCTATTCAATCTATATCCCTCCCACTGTGCACATGTATTGTTTGTTGTATTTTTTACAGTCAATGTTCCTGTTGTGCAGAACTAGTTCTGTGTTTTATTTCGTTGGAGTACTCTTATTTTCCACGAGGTTTGTGAATGTCATTGACTTTCAGGTATTTTACGTTATTAAACTGTCGTTCCTTTTTTTTTTATTTTCAGCTGCCAATTATTCCTTCCAATGAAACGTAATTTTCCTCAAATTCACAATACACTTCCGAATATATTTTCTCACTATTCACAAAGGAATATCCCGCAATTCAAACTGACCTGAGATCTGTTTTTCTCTTTTGTGGCGAGCGTGGGCCAAGCTGCAGGGTCGGCCGTCTAGTCTGCAGTCAACGTGACTGTCCCGTGTCAGGCGGCGTGCAACGTGAGCAGTGTCGTTTTATTCAAACTGGTGTTTTCTTTTTCATTTGTAGATGCATCCAGCGATTGGATACTAGGTATTTACAGATTTATTTAAACTGTAATAGTTTTAACAGTGAAAGCGTCGCTCCACCGTCTGTTTTGGGTCTTTCTGTTTATTTTCTCCCGATCAGCTGCCAGGCGTCTGTTTTCAGTCTCGGGTCTCCTCCTTCCCTTCGCTCTTTCTCAGCTCAAATTGAAACGCACATCCTGCCCAGGCGTCATCACAGGCAGAGGCACAGATTCCCTGCGGTCCTAAAGAGCTCAGTCACTCTACCGTAGCTATACAAATAACCTGCTTTGCTGAAGGGGGTTACATATAGGTAAGAAAATACTGTAAAGTCGAAAACAGAAAAACTTAAAACGATGAGAAC
Source organism: Acipenser ruthenus (assembly GCF_902713425.1). Classification (NCBI taxonomy): domain Eukaryota; kingdom Metazoa; phylum Chordata; class Actinopteri; order Acipenseriformes; family Acipenseridae; genus Acipenser; species Acipenser ruthenus. The sequence goes on along the minus strand of NC_081191.1, from coordinate 39,625,112 downwards.
TTCAATAACTATCAAGTCCCGGCAAGTCCCAACTCCGCGATGTTGATTCCAGCACCGATCCAATCACAAGGGGCCGACCATCAGATCAACTACTCAAATCTGAGGCACTGGGCGAGGGGTCTTCTTCCATTGTATTCCATCCTTTCGGGAGAGGAAGAAGAAGGACGTTGGGCCCGTACCGAACCAGAAGACCCCAGCGAATCCAGGAACTCCTCAGTGTCTGCTGCTGTTTTAAACAAGGGTGGCCTGGTACAGCAGGAAAGTTTGCAGTCCTTGTGAGTGAGCCCGGCCGATCAGCTGGGAGAAGCCCTTGCGGCGTTGTGCCATGTAATTGCTATAGTCAAGGAATAATTTTATTTCTTTACCTGAGAGAGACAGAGAGTTCTTCCTGGCTGCTTGCAGGATGAATTGGTGGTCAGAGTATCGGAGCAGATTGAAGATGAGGGTCCTGGGCCTATCATTTGTCTTGGGCCAACCGTTGTAAATGCGGTGTGCACGCATGACCTCAATTTTTTTGTCAGACAGACGGGAACCACTCAGGGAGGGATTTCATAAGAAAAGGTGCCGCATCTGAGCCCTCAGAATTCTCCACCAAGCCCACCATACGGAGACTGGGGCATCTGTTCCTGTCTTCTAAATCTGCCATTTTGTCCTCCAGCTGGTCAAACCTGGTGTTGCAAAGAAAGGCCGATTTCGTGTTCTTATCCACCCTAGCACAGAGACCGGAGAGATCCACTTTCAGGTCCTTCATGTCGCAAGATAATTTAACGAACTCTGTCTGTATGGAGGACAGTTTGGTGTCCGGTCCTTTACCCATTTCCTCCACATGAGAAAATAGTGATTCGAAGTACTGACGGTGCCTCTCCATGCAGGCCTCAACAATGGTGATGAAATCAGGCTGGGAGCAACTTTTATCTCCTTTAGAGGGAGAGGCCAGCTGGGAGGAAAGTCTATTTTTCTGGTTCTGTGCCATCCAGAGGTGAGGTAAATCTTAACCGGGTCGAGGTAAGAATGAAAAATTAAATTTAAATTTGAATAACATGTGAGAATAGGAGATGAAGGGTACGGAGCAAAAGCCTTACACAGCTATATCTCCAGCAGGTCACGTGATCCCTAATTAGTTGTATTCCTACAAACTATATTAGTCCAGTTTACCATCATTTATGGGATACACTCGATTGTACATTAATCTAAATACAGAAGTTTTAGTTCTATGTAAGTCACTTACATTCTACAGATCATTTCATAAGGGATAGGTACTTTTAAACTGCAGAGATAAAGTTGTGGTAATAATCCAACACAAGATTATGTTTACAACAAAATAATTTCCAATTGAGATTAACTTCACTTTAGTTAGATATATAGATAAAGGTTACACTCCTTAGATAAAAAACAAATTTCCATTCAGCAACTACCACTTATAATGATCGTACACAGACATGCATGGGCTTAACTAGTAGTAAAACTACTTAATTAAATGTACCTACTTCATCTAGTCTCAAACTACTTACATTCAATTTATAAGACTTAATTGCATTCACATTCTCACTGCCACAGGAAATGCTGTTAGCTGGCTAGTCTCCCAGCATTTCCCCCCCTTCCACACCCTTTCTCAGTTAGAGATAGGGGTGGGGAGTGTCCCTGACTGGTCATGCGTCAGGAGGGGCTTTTGTCTCGATTTTAGTGTGTCGATCCCTCCTGTTGTGGAGATATGATCACACTAAACTTGAGGGAGGTTTCCTTCTTCCTCCGTGGGTTGCTAACACAGAGTCCCCCCTATTGGCTGCTTGCGAAGCACAGCTTTACCAGTGTTTCCGTGCTATCTGTGCCATTTTTCGAATTTCCTGGTTGCTCGTGTGGTCATAATCTACAAGTAGCACAATGTTGTCAAGTTGAAACAAGTAAGAAACTATCAATCTTTTAAAGAAAATGTCCTCTTCTATTCCTGGATAATTTTGTCCAGAAAATACGTGTTTCAACCTCTCGTAATAATTACTGGGACACTTATTCTCTTTTTTCCTGACCTGCAATGCAGCCCTCTCATCAGCGACTCTGTCCAAGCCGACTGAGAACTCTGTACTCAGGGCTGGACACAGCTGCGTAAAGTTATCACAAATTTCTAGCTTCTATCTAAAAATCCAGCCCCACAGGGCAGGATCAGTCGTGATTCGAAAGAGATACAATTTTTCAAGCACTGTAGCTTTTGGCATAAACTGCAGGGCAAAATTCAAATCTTTAATGTACGCTGCTACGTTACAATGGGTATTTGAGGGAAAATACATTTCAATGTTTCTAGCCAATTCTCTCACTTGTTGCCAATCTAGGCTCAGATCCCCTTCTCTATGTAGTCTGAACAGTGAGAGGAAGAATGGACGGGCTGAATTCAATTTCGCCGTGGTCTATCGTGCAGCTGCCAGGAGAGTTTTTGCTGTTATGTGAGAATGTCTCCCGGGCTGAGAGTGAGAGATCTCCATTTACTGGGAATGAAGGGATTTGATTGAGAGATGCTGCAAGGCAGGGAGATTGAAAATCATTCCTCCAGCGGGTGAGTCTGTGTGCTACAGCCGCATATTAGTGCTTGCATCCTGTTTAGTGAAGCAAGCTGATCCCGAAAAGACTGCTTTTCTTCCATCACAGTACACAATGCCTTTTGCAGACTCTCTGATTTACCAATGGGTCAAACTTATTTTCCAAAGCATTTTTTTCACAGACCACTGATAAATATTTCAAATTTAACTCCTCTCTCTCCTGAACCACCACCTTGCTGATTCAGGCAGAATTAACTTATGCTTCTTTTGCAGTTGCTATTTCAACAGAATCAGTATTTTTAGCTTTCTTTACTCCAGAGTAAACGTTAACTGCTTTGACCATTTCCACCACTTATCTGAACCCAGTTTCCTAACATCAATTTGAGATGGCTTTTGTTTAATGCTATGCTTAAAATCAACATCCAGTATACTTTCAACGCATAGCAGGGGGGTGGTTTTAGGGGTTTGAACCCCCCCCAAAATGCATTATTCAATGACGTGGGAGAAAAAAATTTCAGCAGCACTGTAAACCCCTGTCCCAACCAGTGTAAGCTAGCCTTCGACTCCTTTGATTGGAGAAGGCGTGTGCACGTAGTGTTCAAACTGACGTGCGATTAGACGTCCAAGTCGAAGATTAATATAGATATTATAGAAAATATATACAACAATTGGCGACTCTTAAGAAAGGAATGCTTTTAACCATGCATTTGAAGATATGTATGGAAATGCATATCACTCTAAGGACGAAATGGTTATTGTAGCCTTTGGAAAAAAAGGTACAACAAAAGTAGTTAGTTTTTAGTCCCGTCCGAATCATGCTTTAAACGGCTGTTGCCAACCCAAAACCTATAAGTACTCGACAAATTTGCAATGAAAAACAGGAGGATGGACTTGGGGGTCTAAACACCAGGTAAGGTAGGTTATTATTTGTGTTATTTAATGTGTATGTTTAATAACTGCATAGTAGTGGTTCTAAATGTGATTGTGAGGTGAAACAAAACATCACGGTTCATAATAGGGCAATTTCGAGTACTGAACATTTGGGGTGTTAATTTTTACTTACAGAAACATTGCCAAGCGATTACAAAATATATCGCAATTAATTTTGAGATTAAAAAAAAAATCTCAGTTAATCTTGGTTTTAATCGCATATTTAATTGTTACAATTACTTCATCCATCTCATTTACATTTGTTTTATTACTGATGCTATTGTAATGTTGGAATGCATTTTCGATTGTTTTGGCCAGGTTACAGTATTTGCACTGTTCAGATTATTTTATTAATGTTATTCGTGTATAATTAATACAGCAAAAATGATTAGTTAGAACTCTGTTTTGTACTGTGCAGCTAATGCATCTGTAGCTTTAACTACGCACTCTGACGTGGCTGCTGAACTGTGGGGCGTTCCCTTTCAAGTCAAAGACGACCACCAACATTAAGTATGAGATATTCCCTGCCTTAGAGGTAGGTAATACTGAGCTCTCTATATCAGAGCTGTCGAAGGCCCCTTCCTGTGATGACGCACTCGGTCCCGCCTACTGAGGGTACAAAACCGTCACTCACCGGAAGATCTCCCTCTTTTTCCTTCTCAAGACGGTAAGGTAGAACCTCTGTGGCTAGACTGAGCGTGTTGATAGGAAGAGCCCTCGAGTCGATTCGGGTCAGTTGTATTTCCCTAGCATTCGTGATGAAAGCTGGCTTGCCGCTTTCCTGGAATCAACGACTCTTAAAAAAAGACTGAGTTCTTTTATCTTTCTGTCTTTCAGCGGCCCCCCTTGGTGGGCCACTCTCTTTTTTACTGTCTGTCGTATGTGAGCGGCTGTCTGTGCAGTCACCCGCGAGTGAGTTGTCTATTCCTGAGAGTTACACAAGTATCCTCCTCGGGGCCAGGCCTGGCCATATCCCCGCTGTCGAGTGACCCAGCCGCGCTCTCTTCCTCGGGGCTAAGTACTGCCATATCCCCGTCTGAGCGGAGCCGCCGGCCGAACCTGACCGCTGCGGTGAGTCGGTTCGTGTGCGTTCGTTGTACTCTCTCTCACTTTCCTTCCTTTTTATAAAAAGTGTTACATTTTTGCTGAAGAACTTCACCCACCGCGGCTTCAGCCTTGTCCCCCCCTGGTATACGCTCTGCCCTGACCAGGTGTGTGTGTTGACCACGCGGTCTGGGTACGCACTTTGCGTAGCGTCCTCTGCGGTGCTGCGGTACCGCGGTGCACGCATAGCCTGATTCTCTCTTGGATGCAGGCTGCGTATTATCCAACGCCAGCGTAGGAGTATAGCGTAACACGGTACTTGGTCTCTCCCCAGTACGCAGTATACACAGAGCGATATTCACAGCGCACATAGCATGCAGGTGCTCGTTACTCCTTCCTAGTCAAGTTACGCACAGAGCGCAGGATACGCAGTCTATGCTCCCACTGCACAAGGCTTCTGGAACGTTCGACGAGGCAAGCAGTGCTGTGCACGTTGCTCTCGTTGCGTAGGCACTGCGCCACGAGCGCATACCTCGTGGTGCCGCACGGTAAACAGTGCAGGCGTAGTCTGTTACGCACTAGTCCCCATAAATAAAAAAAAGAAAAAAAAGGGGGAACTATGGACATGAACAGACCCATGCCAGGGTTCCATGCCTATACGGCCTGTAACGCCAGCATCCCACAAGAGGATAATCATACCCTCTGCGTGCGGTGCTTTGGTGTCCCGCATGCCACCATGGCCCTCGAGAGGGACGTGGCTTGTAGCATTTGCGAGGCCTTGCAGCCTAGGATGAAAGAGGCTCATCTGGAGAGCGGCCTTAGGTTCCCCTGACGCTGTGCCCCTGGACTCCCTGCTTAGCATTCCGAATGCGCAGCGTAACCGCTCCCCGTCTCCGGCCGCGAAGCGGGTGAAGCGTTCGAAGCAGGCGAGGGACATTATGAACAGTTCCAGTCCCCACAGCCCCGCGGGATGACCTAAGGCATCGCCTTCAAGGTAACAGAGTCCAACCAGCAGGTAGAGGAAATGCAGGTCGTGGTCGAACCACATACCAGTGCCTCAGGGGTCGTTTTCAGGGCCAGCACGCTACGCACTCACCCCAAACTGCTCAGCCCCAGCCTCAGCAACCCCAGCAGGGACCCTGAAGGCTGGCGGCCTCAGACCCCCTTTTTGGCACAACAGCTGCAGTACTGGCGCGCTTGCACCACAGATACATGGGTGCTCACTACCGTGCAAACTGGCTATGAGCTTCAGTTTCGCTCGGGACCTCCTCCCTTTCGAGGTGTCATAAACACCTTCGTGACAGACCCCTTGCAGGCCTTGGTACTTCAGGAAGAAGTGGCTGCCTTGCTGTGCAAGCAAGCCATTCGTCGAGTAGACCCCTTCTCCCAGGAGGAGGGGTACTACTCAAGATACTTTCTGGTACCCAAAAGAGATGGAGGGGTTCGCCCCATCTTAGATCTGAGGCTCCTGAACGGGTTTCTGAATGAAAGGAGGTTCCGAATGCTGACACACCGTCACATCCTCCAGTCTGTCCGGCCGGGCAACTGGTTCACAACTGTGGACTTACAGGACGCATACTTTCATATTCCCATTCGTCCAGAGCACAGGAAGTATCTTCGCTTTTCCTTTCAAGGAAGTGCGACGAGTTTGCTGTGCTGCCGTTCGGTCTCTCCCTAGCTCCGCGTACATTTTCAAAGTGCGTAGACACTATACTGGCTCCCCTGCGGCTGCAGGGGATCAGAGTTTTAAAGTTCCCAGTCCCAGTGTTCCCAGTCTCGAGAGGGAGCTCTAGCCCACACGGCAATTGTGACGGAGCATCTGGTCAGGCTGGGCTTAGCCTTGAACGATGCAAAGAGTCGGCTCGCACCAGTGCAATGCACCACGTATTTGGGGCTCCGGCTGGACTCCAATGCAATGCGTGTATACCTGTCGGACGCTATTCAGGATTGCCTCTCCCTGTTTCGACAGGGAGCGCAGATAACCCTCAGGGTCTGCCAGAAACTACTGGGTCTGATGGCTGCAGCCACAGTAGCGATCCAACTGGGTCTGCTTCGCATGCGCCCTCTACAAGCGTGGCTCAATGCATTTCATCCCAACGCCAAACGCAACAAAGACCGCAGGTTGACTGTGTCTCACACATGCTCAGCAGCCCTATGCTGATGGAGGGTTCCCTCTCACCTGCGCAGAGGGGTGCAAATGGGAGTAGTATTAAATCGCCAAGTGGTGACAACAGACACCTCCAACCAGGGTTGGGGAGCAGTCTGGGAGGGCAGGGGAGTCCGTGGATCCTGGTCGGACCACTGGGCACCCCTGCACGTAAACATGCTGGAATTGCAGGCGGTGTTCCTTGCCTCCAGCACTTTCTTCCAGTGCTGATTGGCACACATGCGTTGATCCGGACGGACAGCACAACAGTAGTAGCGTATATCAACCACCAGGGAGGCCTTCGGTCTCCGGGGTTGCATTGCATAGCTTTCAGGCTATTAGTATGGGCCCAGGCCAATCTGCTGTCCCTGCGGGCGACGCACATTCCGGGAGTGGCGAACTTGGCAGCGCATCTCCTCTCTAGGAGAGGTCCGCATCCGTCAGAGTGGCGTCTCCACCCTCAGACGGTGGAGCGCATTTGGGTACGGTTCGGGAAGGCGCAGGTTGATCTGTTCGCTTCGGCGGAGACGACACATTGCCCCCTATGGTATTCCCTCCATCGCTTAGGCGGTCCTCTCGGCATCGACGCCCTAGCGCACGTTTGGCCCAAAGCATTTTTGTACGCTTTTCCTCCTATACCATTGTTCCCGGCTTTTTTGGAGAAAGTCCAGTCAGAGAAAGCATCAGTTCTCCTAGTGGCCCCCAGGTGGCCCAGGAGAATATGGTTTGTGACCCTGTGCCAGCTGCTGTACGGCCAGCCTTGGGAGATCCCGCTTCGTCTGGATCTCCTCACTCAGGCACAGGGCTCCCTTTGGCACCCGGATCCAGGTAGGTTCCAGTTGTGGGTCTGGCCCCTGAAAGGGACCGCTGGTTAGCCCTAGGGCTTTTGGACGTGGTTGTGAGCACCATGCAGAATGCTAGGGCAAACTCCACTTGGTCGGTGTATATCTACAAGTGGAAGTGTTTTCAAGCTTGGTGCCTGGCTAGGAGCCATGACCCCATAACTTGCCCGATGCCAGTTATATTGCAGTTCCTGCAGGAATTGCTTGACGCTGGAAGGTCCCCTTCCAAGTTAAAAGTGTATCTGGCAGCTATATCTGCTTGTCATGACCCGTAGATTCTATGTCCCCGGGTGCGCATTTGGCTACGCGCTTTCTTAAAGGCGCACAGAGATTACATCCTCCTAGGAGGACTGTTCTTCCCAAGTGGAGCCTTAACATTGTACTGGAGGCTCTTACAAAAGCCCCGTTTGAGCCTTTAGACTCCATAGAGCTGAAGTACCTGTCTATGAAGACAGCCTTCCTTTTAGCTATCACCTCTGCTAAGCGGATCAGTGAGCTGCAGGAGCTGTCCTTGCACAGCTCCTGCATGCGTGTGTGGGAGGATGGAAGCAGAGTTTCGCTGCGCACCAACCCCGCTTTCCTCCCCAAGGTGTTCACAGCTTTTCATATTAACCAATCTGTGGAACTGGAGTCTTTTCATCCGCCTCCATTTACTTCATCGGAGGATGAGAGACTAAACTTCCTCTGCCCAGTGCGGGCATTGAGGTATTATGTACTTAAGACGAAAGCTTTGCGTAAATTGGACCAGCTTTTTGTTTGTTATGGTACACGGACTATTGGACAGCCCCTCTCTAAGCAGCGTCTGTGTGACCAGCTGGCTCTAGTGGTTACGTCAGACCAGAAAGGAGTACACAGACAGACGGTAGTAGTGATGAGTGAATCTGAGACGCGGCAGCGCTCAGTGTTTTAATAAACAAACAAAAAAGGTTTTAAACAGAAAACAGGACACGGCACTTGCGGCCAAATAAAACAGACAAACAAAACGAACAGACACTAACACACGGGGACGAACACTAAACAGACAAGTATCGTGCTGGTCCTCCAGCACGACGTAGCAATTGATTATTATTTATCTCCTCACTCTCTCCCGTTCTTTTGACCTGAACACACAACCCCGAGTGAGTGAAACGTGCATCTCTATATACTGTTGTGCCGGGATTCAATTACCAATTAATTATTCACTTGAATTCCAGCACGTGAATTAATTATGTGCAACCCCATGCTCACATATTAAATTACTTTAAATGAGCGTGAAGTGAAGTGCAATCCCTGTGCCTAAATACAATTAACATTTTAAATAACTTGTGCTGCACACACCCATTTATATCCCGTGCAGCCATATCTATACACCAACTAACACACCACACGCAACATACAACACAGAAATGCACACAGGGGCGGGGCACATTGCCACAGTCTGTTACACTGGATTGCGGACACGGTGTCGACTGCATATAATGGTGCTGGTTTACCTCCACCTTGTAGAGTACCTGCGCATTCAACTAGAGTGTTGGCTACATCTTGGGCCCTTTTCAAGGGCGCTTCAATGTCTGATATTTGTACTGCGGCTAGCTGGGCTACTCCACATACTTGCACCAGATTCTACCGCATTAATGTGGTAGATCCTGCTGTGCAGTCTGTGGGCACAAGGGTCCTTGAGGGTGTAAGTTCACACCGCTAACCTCTGGGTTAGACAGTGCTGGTGCGTCCCTCATACAGACGTGCTCAAATTTGTTGGTACCCCTCCACAAAAAACGAAGAATGCACAATTTTCTCTGAAATAACTTGAAACTGACAAAAGTAATTGGCACCCACCATTGTTTATTCCATATTTAATAGAAATCAGACTTTGCTTTTGATTTTTTATTCAACATAATATTGTTAATAATAAAACAAATGAAAATGGCATGGACAAAAATGATGGGACCGCTAACCTAATATTTTGTTGCACAACCCTTTAGAGGCAATCACTGCAATCAAACGTTTCCTGTAGCTCTCAATGAGACTTCTGCACCTGTTAACAGGTAGTTTGGCCCACTCTTCCTGCGCAAACGCTCCAGCTGTCTCAGGTTTGATGGGTGCCTTCTCCAGACTGCAAGTTTCAGCTCTTTCCATAGATATTCGATAGGATTCAGATCAAGACTCATAGAAGGCCACTTCAGAATAGTCCAATGTTTTGTTCTTATCCATTCTTGGGTGCTTTTAGCTGTGTGTTTTGGGTCATTATCCTGTTGGAGGACCCATGACCTGCGACTGAGACAGAGCTTTCTGACACTGGGCAGTACGTTTCGCTCCAGAATGCCTTGATAGTCTTGAGATTTCATTGTGCCCTGCACAGATTCAAGGCACCCTGTGCCAGGCGCAGCAAAGCAGCCCCAAAACATAACCGAGCCTCCTCCATGTTTCACTGTAGGTATGGTGTTCTTTTCTTTGAAAGTTTCATTTTTTCGTCTGTGAACATAGAGCTGATGTGACTTGCCAAAAAGCTCCAGTTTTGACTCATCTGTCCAAAGGACATTCTCCCAGAAGGATTGTGGCTTGCCAATATGCATTTTAGCAAATTCCAGTCTGGCTTTTTTATGTTTTTCTTTCAAAAGTGGAGTCCTCCTGGGTCTTCTTCCATGGAACCCACTTTCGCTCAAAAAGCGACGGATGGTGCGATCAGAAACTGACGTACCTTCACCTTGGAGTTCAGCTTGTATCTCTTTGGCAGTTATCCTTGGTTCTTTTTCTACCATTCGCACTATCCTTCTGTTCAATCTGGGGTCGATTTTCCTCTTGCGGCCGCACCCAGGGAGGTTGGCTACAGTTCCATGGACCTTAAACTTCTTAATAATATTTGCAACCTTTACCATGCTTGTCTATTATTTTCTTTCTGATCTCCTCAGACAACTCTCTCCTTTGCTTTCTCTGGTCCATGTTCAGTGTGGTGCACACAATGATACCAAACAGCACGGTGACTACTTTTCTCCATTTAAATAGGCTGAATGACGGATTACAAGATTGGAGACATGTGTGATACTAATTAAAGAAACGAATTAGTTTGAAATATCACTATAATCCAATTATTTATTATCTTTTCTAAGGGGTACCAACAAATGTGTCCAGGCCATTTTAGAATATCTTTGTAGAATAAGCAATAATTCATCTCTTTTCACAGCTTCTTTGCTTTATTCTATGACATACCAAAGGCATGCAAGTATACATGATAAAATAGCTTTTAATTTAATCACTTTTCAGGAGGAATGAAGCATTATTTCAATGAGCTGTAAGGGTACCAACAAATTTGAGCACGTCTGTATATATATATATATATATATATATATATATATATATATATATATATATATATATATATATATGTATATATATTTTTTTTTTTTAAAGAACTAACCTGGTATTTAAAAGTAAATACTAAACAAACTGACTAAAATTGACAGAGATTGTGCTGCTACATCTTTTGCCTGAGCAATTGAACAATCCTTTTGAATTTGAACTTGAGACTGTATGGTAAACTAGAGCTATTGTTTTATCCTACAATTTGTGGCTTGTGTCATCCAACAGATCCTCAGGGTGTACACTCGAATGGCTTTCTAGAACATGAACACGACCACACATTCAGCAAGTGAGTGTCTTTAATATTGCACAAAACAGCCATGCTTTTAAATAGGTCTCACCTACAGTTTCAGAATCCAAAATGGCAGAACTAGTAACAGCAAAGCAGAGAATAGTGGTCTGTATAACGTTTGTTTGTTGCACAGTCTTTATGATCAAACTCGTAAACTTCTTTTTTCGTATGCAGCTTACATGTGATGTATAAACCTGGCTTGCTTCAGTACCTGCTGCTGTAAGGAACTGGGAATAAAGCAGAAGCTTCTATAAAAGTGACAGCATGTGTGGAAGCAATAGGTGTTCTGGAATCTCTGTTGGTGACTGGATGTCTTGTTGTTACAAATCAGTGGTTCATTTGGAGGTCACTTAACCTTAATGCTATTTATTGATTTGCACTGCTAGAAAAGATTGATTTAAATGTACAAGTATTGAACAGACCAATGAACAGTTTTTATAAAGTTTGAGGTTCAAAACGTTTACATCATAAGTAAACCTCCACAACTAGAAATGACTAGTTATGCGTAATTTTCAGCATTCAAATTAAGAAAAGGAGTACAAAAACGAGTATGATTACCACAACAGCTACTACTACTAAACTACTACTACTAAAACTACGACTAATAATAATCAATCAGTATTTGCATGAGCATAAGAATTCCGATATTTTTCGGAAAACTATGTTTCAGAAAATGTATCGGAATTTTCGGAAACCATGACCTAGAAATGTCCAATTAAATTCTGAAAACTAACAAAATGTATGTCATGTAAACACACTTTTTGGAAAACTTCAATCCATGTCTACAGTTGAATTCTAATTAGATTTTCTATAGTTAATCATCTAAACACAGAAAAGTGATGACAAGAAAATCGGTTTTCTGATTCAGAAAATGCTTTGTCATGTAAACATACTGAATGAGAGGGTCATGCAACACAATGACAATTATTAAAGTGCAAAGCAGAAAAATAACAAAGTATTCTAATTAATAACAAGGCATCATGTTTATTTATTTCTTTAAAATGGATTTTAAAACTTTGGTTAGCACGCCTGCAAATACTTGGTATGCACTTCGTGTGCACAGCAATAAGACATCATGTATGGGGGTGACTGGGAGGTGTATGGATCAGGAATGCAAATAAAATAATTATCGGTATTATGCCCAGGGATTTGATAACTCAAGCCATGTGAGTTCTCAGTCTGATGACTACTCTGCAGTGAAAGAACAGCCCATCATCATTAGAGACTGCAGTTTGCTTTATGTTGAAATGTGTTTGACAGCAAGGGGGGTAGGGGGTTATGGGTATTAACAGGAGACAAACACAAGTGCAAGAAACCACTGCAAATGGCAGCTAGCTTAGAAGATCTGTTTCTTTAGAAGCTGTCGTTTTATCAATTTACGATGAAGAGGTCAGGTCAGAATGACAGATTTTACTAGTTAATGAGAATAAAGTGAAAGTAAAATTGGTTAGACTTAATTATTTTGACAGTTAGTTAGAAGTAGTCTTGCCCAAGATGATATATTGAATATTGCAAAGAAGGTGTTCTTGTCAGTGAGGGGCTTAATGAAATATTTCCGTTAGACCGAACCTCTGATATAAGTGTCTGTATCCCCAGGCAATGTCGTCATCAAAGTGACTGAGCGGCCATTATTCCACCTGGGAGTTGTAGTTAGCTGCTGAAATACCAATTGAGGAAGCTGGAAGGAAGAATGCGTGGGAAATGTGGGCATCTGATTAATTCTATATGTGACAGAGATCGAATGGTGCTTGGTGTTAGATCTCCCTCTCGACCTGTGAGGGCACTGTGTAACGGGTACAGAGTACCCTTAACTAAATGGCACGACAATTTATTCCGTAGGGTAGGTGGAAATTGGTCATTTAGGAGAGGAACGGAGCTACGGTATCCAAACTCAATGACCCAGATGGTAAACGGTGTGGCATCTGAGGATTGGAGGAGCGGATGCACTCGTTAACCTAGGGGTCATGAGCGAGGATATAAATAGGGGTCATAGCTGACGTGATCTGTTTCTTGGTAAATGGATACCGCTGTATCACTCCAACATTATTATTTACAGGTGTTTGCCATAAGGCTCTGGACATTATTAATTAAATCAGTAAACACCCTTGCACCTGGAAATCATTGTCTGTCTGTTTTGTATCCGCTCTGAACTGCACTCACTGGTATTCACTCACCACTTTGCCACATATGCTCATAAACTTGAGATGATTTTTTTCTGATAATTGAGACCCCGATTTTCAATTAATACAGTATCTCATTGTAAGAGAGTCTTTCCCCTCAGCCACAGACTGACAAAGATTCAAAGTCTCTTTTTCAGGAACCACTCAAACAGTTTCTTGCTGTGAGAATAAAAACCGTACAGCCTATGTGGTGTTAGAAGCCTTGGATACAGGGAGTAAAACTTTATATTACTTTAAACCTGTTACAGACCTGTTACTCAGAGCAAGAAGGTCAAATCAAAGCAGAAAGGTCAAATCCAATGCTATCTTTTAATATATATATATATATATATATATATATATATATATATATATATATATATATATATATATTTGAAATGCACTACCCAGCAGAGGGAACCTACAGGAACTGCTGAATTTATCCTGAAATCATGTGAATCACTACAATTTAACACAGGTGGAGGCCACTTAACTTGGTGTGTGATTTTGGGCGATATATATGTGAATCAGTAGTTGGAAATTCTGGCCTGTAATTGATTAAAACCAAGATTGAACTGTGGAGTAGTGGTTAGGGCTCTGGACTCTTGACCGGAGGGTCGTTGGTTCAATCCCCGGTGAGGGACACTGCTGTTGTACCCCTGAGCAAGGTACTTTACCTAGATTGCTCCAGTAAAAACCCAATTGTATGTAAAAATAATGTGATATCTTGTACAAATTGTAAGTCACCCTGGATAAGGGCGTCTGCTAAGAAATAAATAACATCCTTACACCATCAGTCAATAGTCTCCGTCTATCATCTGATTGGTTAACATCACTGTCAGTCCGGCCCCTTTTCAAAGGAACGCCTTTCTTCCCTGCACTCCACACAACAAGAGAAAATGGTTGACCACAGAGTCTGTGACTTAACAAAAAATAAATTACAAAACATACTTCAAAGGAAAGATGCTCCAAACACTAAAATGGTGATTAAAACGTCACTGTCACTGTTTTCTGACTCGACAATGTAAATAAATGTGACGGCCGGGATATAAACTGGATTATGCAGCAGTCAGCAAGCTGCACAGAGAGCTGGATGCCACAATTTTTTTTATAACTATAGTATACAGTATGAACTTCAAAAACATTTTCTGTTATTATTTGTTATTTATTTATTTACTTACGCTGTACCAGCTATATTTAAGCAAAATATACAAGTCAATATTTATTTACGTATGCTGTATCAGCTATATTTAAACAACATATATATTAAGTCGTATTTACTATGCAACCTTACCACGCTTATTTTCTTGACTGATTCATATATTAAATATGTACTGCAGACTGAGCCATAGTGGGAAATTAAATACTACTCGGGAAGCCTATTGTTAGTTCTAGGATGCAATACCATTAGACTGCGGCTTCGGGCATTATAGCCCCCTGTCGGTAACAATAGTCTTCCCTCGGGTCAATAATACTCCACTATAGCCCTCCTCTCCAGTCCATATTTACGATCTATCGATCTATCTATCTATCTATCTATCTATCTATCTATCTATATATTGTGAGCAGGGAGAAGGTTAAATTCCTCCCTGCTGAAGAAAACCATGTGCAAATGCACATGGGTTTAACTTAGTTGTTTTGTTTAATGGTTTAATTAGATTTTGTTAATTTTTTTATTATTAATTATCCCCTGCACCTGGTGATCATTGTAAATTAGAGCCAGGTGCAGGGTATAAAAGGAAAGCAGCCAGTCTGTTCGGGGCTGCTGAAGAGTAAAGAGCCCGGTTGGCAGTGTGCAACCATAAGAGGAAAAAGGTAGTGTTAAAAACCTGTGTGTTGTTTTGTTACAGGTAAACGGCTTAGCCGTCCTGTTTATAGTTTAGGTTCCTGTGTTGTGTTTCAGTTATTGCTCGAAAAGAGCTAGGTGTTTATTTTGTTTTTTTATTAAAAATGTTCTTTATTAAAAATTAGCGCAAAAGCGCTTTCAAACCCTCCATCTCTGTGTCTGGGTCAGTATTTTAAAGGGCGAAACGAACCCGAGCCGCAAGGCTCATTTACTATATATATATATATATATATATATATATATATACACACACACACACACAGTGCCTATAGAAAGTCTACACCCCCTTTCAAAATGTTCACCTTTTGTTGCCTTATAGCCTGGAATTAAAATGCATTAAAGTTTATTTTTCATTTATCTACACATCCTACCCCACAACTTCTAAGTGAAAAAGAGATTTTAGAAATTTGTAAAAAATTAATTAAAAATAAAAACTGAAATAGCTTGGTTGGATAAGTGTCCACCCCCCTTGTAATAGCAAACCTAAATTAGCTCAGGTGTAACCAATCGCCTTCAAAATCACACACCAAGTTAAGTGGCCTCCACCTGTGTTAAACTGTAGTGATTCACACGATTTCAGGATAAATTCAGCAGTTCCTGTAGGTTCCCTCTGCTGGGTAGTGCATTTCAAAGCAAAGACTCAACCATGAGCACCAAGGCGCTTTCAAAAGAACTCCGGGACAAAGTTGTTGAAAGGCACATCAAATATCCCTTGAATATCCCTTGGAGCAAGGTCAAGACGATTATTAAGAAGTGGAAGGTGTATGGCACCACCAAGACCCTGCCCAGATCAGGCCGTCCCTCGGATGACCGAGCAAAAAGGAGACTGATCAGAGAGGCTACCAAGAGGCCAATGGCAACTTTGCAAGAGCTACAGGCTTTTATGGCCAAGACTGGTCAAAGTGTGCATGTGACAACAATATCCCAAGCACTCCACAAATCTGGCCTGTATGGTAGGGTGGCAAGAAGGAAGCCATTACTCAAGAAAGCCCACCTTGAATCCTGTTTGAAGTATGCAAAAAAACACTCAGGAGATTCTGTAGCCATGTGGCAAAAAGTTTTGTGGTCTGACGAAACTAAAATGGAACTTTTTGGCCTAAATGCAAAGCGTATGTTTGGCGCAAACCCAACACAGCGCATCAGCCAAAGAACACCATCCATACTGTGAAGCATGGTGGTGGCAGCATCATGTTATGGGGATGTTTCTCATTGGCAGGAACTGGGGGACTTGTCAGGATAGAAAGGAAAATGAATGGAGCAAAGTACAGAGAAGTCCTTGAGGAAAACCTGCTGCCCTCTGCAAGAAAGCTGAAACTGGGACGGAAGTTCACCTTTCAGCATGATAACAACCCAAAGCACACAGCCAAAGCTACACTGGAGTGGCTAAGGAACAAAAAGGTAAATGTCCTTGAGTGGCCCAGTCAGAGACCCGACCTAAATCCAATCTAAAATTTGCGGCATGATTTGAAGATTGCTATTCATCAACGCTCCCCAAGGAACTTGACAGAGTTTGAACAGTTTTGTAAAGAAGAATGGTCAAATATTGCCAAATATAGGTATGCAAAGTTGGTAGAGACCTATCCCAACAGAATTACAGCTTTAATTGCTGCCAAAGGTGCTTCCACCAAGTATTAACTTTATGATCTTTCAGTTTTGTATTTTTAATATATAAGTTTTTTCCCCCTTAACAGTGTGGAGTATCGTGTGTAGATAAGTGGAAAAAAATCCTCATTTAAATGCATGAAACTCTGAGGCACTGACACAACAAAATGTGAAAAAAGTTCAAGGGGGTGTAGACTTTCTATAGGCACTGTATATATATACACAGTGCCTTGCAAAAGTATTCAGACCCCTGACCAATTCTCTCATATTACTGAATTACAAATGGTACATTGAAATTTCGTTCTGTTTGATATTTTATTTTAAAACACTGAAACTCAAAATCAATTATTGTAAGGTGACATTGGTTTTATGTTGGGAAATATTTTTAAGAAAAATAAAAAACTGAAATATCTTGCTTGCATAAGTACTCAACCCCCACACCTTAATATATGGTAGAGCCACCTTTCGTTGCAATAACAGCTTTAAGTCTTTTGGGGTAAGTATGTACCAGCTTTGCACACAGTGTCGGAGTGATTTTGGCCCATTCTTCTTGGCAGATTTGCTCCAGGTTGTTCAGGTTGGTTGGACGACGCTTGTGGACTGCAATTTTCAAATAGTGCTACAGATTCTCAATGGGATTGAGATCAGGACTTTGACTGGGCCACTGTAGGACATTCACCTTTTTGTTCTTGAGCTACTCCAGTGTTGCTTTGGCCTTGTGCTTGGGAAAGGTGGATTTCCTCCAAAGCTTCAGTTTTTTAGCGGACTGAAGCAGGTTCTCTTGCAGTATTTCCCTGTATTTTGCTCCATCCATTCTTCCTTCAATTTTAACAAGATGCCCAGTCCCTGCTGATGAGAAGCATCCGCACAGCATGATGCTGCCACCACCATACTTCACTGTAGGGATGGTGTGTCTTGAGGCATGGGCAGTGTTAGGTTTGCGCCACACATAGCGCTTTGAGTTTTGGCCAAAAAGCTCTATCTTGGTCTCATCTGACCACAAAACCTTTTCTCACATCACAGCTGGGTCACTCTCATGCTTTCTGGCAAACTCCAGACGTGCTTTCAGACGGTACTTTTTGAGTAATGGCTTCTTTCTTGCCACCCTCCCATACAGGCCAATGTTATGCAGAGCTCTTGATATGGTTGACTGGTGCACCATTACTCCACTCTCCCAGCCACTGAACTCTGTAGCTCCGTCAAAGTGATTGTTGGCCTCTCTGTGGCTTCTTTCACAAGTCTCCTTCTTGTTTGAGTGCTGAGTTTTGAGGGACGGCCTTTTCTTGGCAGTGCCTGGGTGGTGTGATGCAGCTTCCACTTCCTGATTATTGATCCAACTGTGCTCGCTGGGATATCCAAACACTTGGATATCCAAACACTTGGATATTATTTTGTACCCTTCCCTAATCTATGCATTTTTATTACTTTATCTCTAACTTCTGTAGAATGCTCTTTGGTCTTCATTTTCCTTCAGATTCACAGCCTGACCAATGATCCTTCAACAGTGGGGTTTTTATCCAGAAAATGTGACAGCAACTTTAATACTTTAATGGTTCACATGGGGAAGGCCAATGGTAAGGCAATTGTGTCCTCGTTAGGGCAATTTCTTTCATCGGTGTAAATTGGGAGCTTCCACAGCACAGGGGTTGAATACTTATGCAAGCAAGATATTTCAGTTTTTTATTTTTCTTAAAAATATTTCCCAACATAAAACCAATGTCACCTTTCAATAATTGATTTTGAGTTTCAGTGTTTTAAAATAAAATATCAAACAGAGCGAAATTTCAATGTACCATTTGTAATTCATTAATATGAGAGAATTGGTCAGGGGTCTGAATACTTTTGCAAGGTACTGTATATATATATATATATATATATATATATATATATATATATATATTGTGAACTGGTGAAGTCCACGTAAGTATGAGATGTGTACGTAGTGCCTGTTTTGGTGCAGAAGAACGTGACAGAGACCCAGGTCCAAGGAGATTTCGGTTTTAATGATTTTCCTTTTCCTCTTATATTCTACAAATGAACACACAGAAGTTCCAATTATCAAGACAAATAATAACACAACTCAAATAAACACAGTCCAGGACTTTTTGTGGAACGAAACCCTCAGGTAAGAGATGGCTTGCTGTATCCAAGTTTCTTTGTTGGTGGCTTGGTACTGTGGCTTCTTTCTCTTTTCCAGGTTGTCGCGGACATCCACCAGATGGCGCTGTGGAGTTGTGGTAGTCCCCGTCCTACTCACAGGTTTGTAATCCCGACGGCCCCGGAAGCCTGTTTGCGGTATAGTGCGGCCACAACACCCGGCCAACCTTTCGTAAAGGTAAGTAATAACACTGCTGTGTAGAATAGAATTAATACAGGTGAAAAACAGTGAGCACTTGAGCGTTCTCTAACTCTCGCCTCTCTTTTGTTGCAGGTTCCACTGTTCCCCGGACATACAATAAAGTTGTTTTCATTTAAATCACCCTTTCTGTGTCCCTGCGTAATTTGTACACAACTCTTCCAGCCGAACACAGTTCTCCTGGGTTAATCACTTGCTCAGTTCGTGGGCTTTTGATACAGTCTTTAAGCACTCTGTTTACATACACACAAGTCCCGTACTTCCATATCAACAGTACAACACAGCGTACTCACTCTACAGCGGTCAGTGTTCTCTGAGTTGCTCCGATGCAGGGAAGCCTGTAGTCCGCCGTGTTGTTTCCAAGGTAAAACCACCGTGCACAGTCCCGCTGTAGAAACAATGATTGTCTCCGACTGGAGACAAAGGTAGTCCGCAAGGTTGCTTCAATGGAATGTCCCACTACGCGGTACCGTTTTAGAAACGAGTGCTACAATTGTATTCCTCTGATTTACCACTGGTTAATTTCCCAATTTCGCTCCCAATGCCGCTGCCCACTTTCGTCTGGGTTAGGTACTCTCCCGTCCCACGGCTCGTGTGTGCACCTGTTCTCGCTCACCCCTCTAGCTGATTCCCGCAGCTTTTTAAAGCTACCGCTGTTACCCGTCATGCACGGTATGTTTGCCCCGTTGTTGGGAATTGTAGTTCCTAGTCGTTCTGTGTCTCTAACCCCTTTGACACTCTTAATTTCACACATCCCTTTCCTCAGCTCTAACCTACTGGTTTGAGCGACTTTATCACCCCAGCAGTGTACCCTCGATAACCCATCGGCATTTGCATTTTGACTACCCCTACGATGTTCAATTTCAAACCTGTAGGGCTGTAATGTTAAAAACCACCTTGTTACCCTAGCATTCCGCTCCTTGTTCTCTTTCATCCATTTAAGGGGGGAATGGTCCACAACCAACAGAAACTTCCTACCCAATAGGTAATACTTAAGTGATTCTATCGCCCACTTCACTGCCAAGCACTCTTTCTCCACCACTGCATACCGTCTTTCTCTCGGCAGCATTTTCCTACTCAGATACATCAGGGGGTGTTCTACTCCATCCTTCATTTGTGACAGGACTGCCCCTAATCCAACATCCGATGCGTCTGTCTGAACAATAAACCTTTTTGAAAAATCTGGCACCGCTAACACTGGTTCGTTACACAAGATTTTTATAACTGTCTGAAATGCTGTCTCTGCTGCTGCGCTCCACTTGACTTTCACTGGAGCCGATTTCTTTGTTAAATCCGATAAGGGTGCCGTAATAGTGGAGAATTCCGGCACAAACCTCCTATAATACCCTGCCAAACCTAAAAACGCCCTCACTTGTTTTTTGGTTTGCGGGGTGGGCCAGTTTTTTATTGCGTCTATTTTATTAACCTGTGGTTTAATTTTTCCTCCCCCTACTACATACCCCAGATACTTCGCCTCTTTTAAACCGACAAAGCATTTCTCTGGGTTCGCTGTTAACCCTGCTTCTCTTAAACTATTCAGTACTGCCTCTACCTTCTGTACATGCCCTTCCCACGATTCTGAATATATTACAATGTCGTCTATATAGGCCGAAGCGTATTCTACGTGTGGTCTTAAAACTTTGTCCATTAAGCGCTGAAATGTTGCCGGTGCCCCATGAAGCCCAAAAGGCATCACTTTATACTGAAACAGACCCCACGGAGTAGCAAACGCTGTTTTTTCTCGGGATTCTGGAGTTAACGGGATCTGCCAGTATCCCTTGGTGAGGTCTAGGGTGGTTAAGTATTCTGCCTTTCCGAGTTTCTCTATCAGCTCATCTACCTGGGGCATAGGGTATGCATCGAACTTCGATACATTATTTAGCTGTCGAAAATCATTGCAAAATCGCCATGTACCGTTTGGCTTTGCAATCATAACTATGGGACTGCTCCATGGACTGTAAGATTCTTCGATTACGTCCAGTTCTTGCATCAATGTGATCTCTTTCCTAATGTCTATTTTTTTCGCTTCAGGTATACGGTACGGTCGAAGTGTGACTTTAACACCGGGTGGGGTTATGATTTGATGGTGTATGACACTAGTTCGGCCGGGCGTCTTGGACAACACATCTTGGTTACGCCGTACCATCTGATGTATTTCCTCTTTCTGCTCCGGCTCTAACTCGGGGTTGATATTGATAGATACTGTTTGATTCTCTTCCCCTATGTGTACTTCATTTATGGACGGCGTTGAGCTACCGTGAGTTGAGTCGATCTCTACCGTTAATGCTTCTCTGTCTACCCACGGTTTTAACAGGTTAATATGATATATCTGTTCCTTTTTCCGTTTATCGAATTGGTGTACCTTATAGTTTACCTCGCCTACCTGTTCAATAATTTCATATGGTCCTTGCCAGTGAGTGAACAGTTTGCTCTCGGGTGTGGGCACTAGCACCATAACCCGATCGCCTGGGTTAAACTGTCGCAATTTAGCTGTTTTGTTATATTGTCGTGCTTGTCGTTGTTGTGCTTGCTGAAGGTGGCTAGTTACAATGGGTGTGACCCTATCTATCCTGTTCTGCATTTGGATGACGTGATCAATTACATTCTTACCTAGGGTGTTCTGTTCCTCCCACGTCTCCTTGGCAATGTCTAGAATTCCCCGGGGTTGGCGTCCATATAGTAGCTCAAAGGGGGAGAAACCTGTAGAAGACTGGGGCACTTCCCGAACAGCAAACATTAGGTAAGGTAGCAACAAGTCCCAGTCCTTCCCATCTTTGGCGATTACTTTTCGGAGCATAGATTTTAGGGTTTTATTAAATCGCTCAACCAGTCCGTCCGTCTGAGGATGGTAAACTGACGTTCGAATTGGTTTAATTTTCAGCAGAATGCACAATTCTTTCATCAATCTACTCGTAAATGGGGTCCCTTGGTCTGTAAGGACCTCCTTGGGTATTCCCACTCTTGAAAACACTTGAAGTAACTCTTTTGCAATGGTTTTAGAGGCCATATTTCGTAAGGGAATCGCTTCTGGGTACCTGGTAGCGTAATCTACAATCACAAGAACATACTCATGCCCTCGAGCAGACTTATTTAGGGGTCCTATCAAATCCATGGCTACCCGCTCGAACGGGACTTCAATGATAGGCATGGATTGGAGGGGAGCTCTAAAATGTGATTTGGGACTGGCTTTCTGACACTTAGGGCAGGATTTACAAAAGTTTTCCACCATCTTGTTAATACCGACCCAATAAAACCGTTGGCAAATCCTTTGTAACGTTTTCTCACTACCTAAGTGTGCTCCAAACAAATGATTGTGGGCTAACCTTAAGACTGTCAGACGATATACTTGGGGCACCAAGAGCTGCTCCACCTGTGAGCCATTAACCATAGTAATGCGATACAGTAAATCATTCTTAATAATGAAGTGTTCCCTAGGATTCACAACAGCACCCTCTACTGGCACCCCATTCACCGATATAACCCTGTCCCGGATATTTACTAAGGTACTGTCTTGGGCTTGTTCCCTTCCGAAATTCTGGGCTGAGGGTTGAAAAGGTTCATACCAGTTTTCTGTTTCATCCCTCTCCCCTATATCCATTATTTCCTCCTCCGTGGTATCCATAATATCACTGACGGTACACTGGGTGCCTGTTTCCCTCCTTTGTTCCCCTACTAGGACTGGTGCACCTTGCGGTCCATACCCCTTTTCTAGCCGTCTTTGTCGTCGCGACTTATAAATCTTACTGGGTCTCGTTCCTTCAAACAGGCTGCTGTCGGTAAAGGGAAATAAGGTTAATAGACTCTCAGGGGTGGTATTGCCCTCCTCAGTGTTTAACTCAGGAGGACTCAATTTCCCGTTAATGTCCACCAGGGTTTTAAACCTGGGATAATCTCTGCCCAGGATTACTGAGTGCGGCAAACTTTTAACCACGCCCACTCTCATGCTACACACGTGGTCTTGGTAAGTTATATCAACCAGAGCAGTGGGGTAAGGTTTAGTATCGCCATGTATACACATAATCCCTGTACTGAGATCATAATTCAATCGGAAAGTAGGTACCAAATTGGACACTACCAAGGTAATTGCACTGCCTGTATCAATGAGAGCCATGACCTCACGTCCATTTACTTCTACTGGGGCGAGGTAGGGCGCCCCTCTTTCTACTTTCCCTGGAACTATTATACTACCACACAAATAATCCCCCATATTACACTGCATAGGCTCGCCTTGTGTGCAAAACCTGGCTATATGACCCACTTGATTACACTTATAACAGCGGTAAAAAGAATAATCGATCCCCTCCCGGCTGCTGTTGACCCCCTGTCCCTTCACCACAGGTACTCGCTCTTCATTTCCTGTGGACTGCGGCTTACTCCTCGGGTCTAGGACACGTGGTCTCTAACTGTCTGGTCTGGTCGTCACTTTATGACCCGAGGCCCCAGGGCGCACTAGCTCTTCAGCCGCTAGTTGGCGCTCTACTAAGGCAATGAAGTCGTCCAATGTGCTAGGGTTCCCCTGGCCAACCCATTTCCTCATCGTTGGGGGTAGTGCTCTGAGATAACGATCCATTACCAACCATTCCACGACCGTGTGACTGTTGTTCACTTCGGGTTTTAACCATCTATTGGCCAGATGGACCAAATCGAACAGCTGGGACCTGGGAGGTAAGGACCCGCTGTAACTCCAGCTGTGGTACGTTTGTGCTCGGAGAGCAGTAGTAATCCCGGCCCGGGCCAGGATTTCAGCCTTGAGTACATCGTAATTGTTGGCCTTCTCGGTGGCCAAATCAAAGTATGCTTTCTGGGCATCTCCAATTAAAAAGGTTGATAATATACCGGCCCACTGCACCCGTGGCCAGCCTTCTCGAATTGCCGTCCTTTCAAAGGCCAGGAGATATGCTTCAATGTCATCGCCGTTGGTCATTTTATTCAATACGTGCGTTGACCGTATAGAAGCGGTGGCCGCCGAGGGAGCTGGAGTGCTCACCAGTTCTTCCATCCGTTGCAAAATGGCTACCCTTTCCTTCTTTGCTTCCTGTATCTGCTCGTTCTGCAACCGGTTGGTTTCCTGTTGGATGGCTGCGAGGTTCTGTTGTGCGGCCGTGGCATTCATGATCACACGGACCAGGGCTTCTAAATCAGCCATTTTCTGCAATCAGGTAACAGACAGGTGGGTGCTGTAATGGATACTACAGGCTTAACACATCCCACTTCTCACACCAAATGTGAACTGGTGAAGTCCACGTAAGTATGAGATGTGTACGTAGTGCCTGTTTTGGTGCAGAAGAACGTGACAGAGACCCAGGTCCAAGGAGATTTCGGTTTTAATGATTTTCCTTTTCCTCTTATATTCTACAAATGAACACACAGAAGTTCCAATTATCAAGACAAATAATAACACAACTCAAATAAACACAGTCCAGGACTTTTTGTGGAACGAAACCCTCAGGTAAGAGATGGCTTGCTGTATCCAAGTTTCTTTGTTGGTGGCTTGGTACTGTGGCTTCTTTCTCTTTTCCAGGTTGTCGCGGACATCCACCAGATGGCGCTGTGGAGTTGTGGTAGTCCCCGTCCTACTCACAGGTTTGTAATCCCGACGGCCCCGGAAGCCTGTTTGCGGTATAGTGCGGCCACAACACCCGGCCAACCTTTCGTAAAGGTAAGTAATAACACTGCTGTGTAGAATAGAATTAATACAGGTGAAAAACAGTGAGCACTTGAGCGTTCTCTAACTCTCGCCTCTCTTTTGTTGCAGGTTCCACTGTTCCCCGGACATACAATAAAGTTGTTTTCATTTAAATCACCCTTTCTGTGTCCCTGTGTAATTTGTACACAACTCTTCCAGCCGAACACAGTTCTCCTGGGTTAATCACTTGCTCAGTTCGTGGGCTTTTGATACAGTCTTTAAGCACTCTGTTTACATACACACAAGTCCCGTACTTCCATATCAACAGTACAACACAGCGTACTCACTCTACAGCGGTCAGTGTTCTCTGAGTTGCTCCGATGCAGGGAAGCCTGTAGTCCGCCGTGTTGTTTCCAAGGTAAAACCACCGTGCACAGTCCCGCTGTAGAAACAATGATTGTCTCCGACTGGAGACAAAGGTAGTCCGCAAGGTTGCTTCAATGGAATGTCCCACTACGCGGTACCGTTTTAGAAACGAGTGCTACAATTGTATTCCTCTGATTTACCACTGGTTAATTTCCCAATTTCGCTCCCAATGCCGCTGCCCACTTTCGTCTGGGTTAGGTACTCTCCCGTCCCACGGCTCGTGTGTGCACCTGTTCTCGCTCACCCCTCTAGCTGATTCCCGCAGCTTTTTAAAGCTACCGCTGTTACCCGTCATGCACGGTATGTTTGCCCCGTTGTTGGGAATTGTAGTTCCTAGTCGTTCTGTGTCTCTAACCCCTTTGACACTCTTAATTTCACAATATATATATATATATATATATATATAGCTGACCATTACATCAATGCAAGGCTGATATAGATATGTTGGGGCAGTATCATACTAGGGATAATGCAAGTGCAACAACTCACATGATGCTAGCTCTGTTTAAATCAACGTGTTTCTCACTAAAAAGGTAACAGCTCTGACAGTTGGGCCCTACATTCTGACTGCTGTCCGCACATGAAAGTTTAAAAAAAGGTAGTTCCTTTAAAATGTTTTATCTGTTACAAAAACATATTTTATGATGTAGATAATCATCGAATCATAATTTTAATATAAGCTTTTTTCTTTTTTTGAATAACCTTTTAACATTTGTATATGGTTCGTACCACCTGTGTGTTCTCATTATATACAGTGAAACTTTAACACTGCATGCATCACTTAATTATTATTAGTTTATTAGCAACAGTTAATGGTAACAGCTTCACCCAATAAAATAAAAAATACAATGTGTGCCACTATTAGAAAATATTTATTGACTATGAACCAAGTTAGGTTAGGTACAAATTTAAAATAAAAGTATGCATGGCAGGGTGTGAATGATCATGTTTATTATTTTCTAAAAATACTGTTGTACAGGATTATACACAGAGGAAGTTGCATTTTTTCTGCATCACTTGTTTTTTTTATAACACAGACATGATGTAATTAAGTGCTTGTTTCTATCTATCCATGATATTTGCATAGGAACAAATAAGACAAACATATTTATTTAAGCTAAATCCTATCTTATCCTATCACCAGGACTCATTTCAGCAAGAAAGCCCACTGAATTATTAAAACATTTGAAATTGCATTAGGGGAGAGGATAAGGTTCTTAATGGATTACTGTTTACACTCAATTTCCTTGCTATTGATTTTAAAATAACTATATTGTTAAAGGTGAAAGGAACATTTTAGGCTCAAAGGGTTTCACATTTTAACAGCAGCTAATATCCTTTTTTCATCTGAGGCAGAAAATGGCTCACTTTTAAACATTTTATTCAGATTGGTTCAGGTGAAATTACTCCACTAATAACTTGTCACCCTTGTTCAAAACTTCACAAATGTAAAATCCAGCTATTTTGTATGAATAATGTGCTAATCTTCTGAAGGAAACCAGGTCAGATTTTAAAAGCAGTGCTCTGTGTGTGCAAATTAGCAGAAATGACACATTCATGTATTATTCAAACGGGTTTGAGACTAATAAAGACATCTACAAATGTTTCTTCCTCTAATAACATTGAGTTTTGAAGTTTCAATTGACAATTGCTGACAACTGCAAGACTAACTCAATAAGGGACAGCTTTCAACACATTAATCCTTAAGGAAAGACATGGTGAAATCTGTTATAAGACTATATATGTGTTTCTGTCAGTAACTATGACATATCATTTTTTAAAACTGCTTTTATCCATACAAAGAGTCTCTTGAGAATATATATACACCAGGCAACTTAAAGTAATATCTAATTTACCACAGAGACAGGACCAGAGGACACATTTGGAAGTGGAGAGGAGAAATATAAGCAAGGTTAGATACTTTGTCCACACAGAGTGGTGGATGTATGGAAGTTTCTGCCATGCCGTGTTGCGGAAGATGATTTACTGGGATCTTGCAAGAGCTTTCAGGAATGCAGGAATGGCCTCCTTTTGTTGGTAACATTTTTCATGTTAGTACTGTATGTTGTTATTGCAGCTTTTGTTCCTGGTTAAATGTTTCTTAATATTGAGAGGTTATCTAAGTGCAGGTATAAAAGAGTACCTGAAAGTAAGACATGTTAAATAATTATTTAATTAGACATTTGTGATTTAACTAGCCTAATTGGAAGTACACAAAATAATAAATATATTTGTTCTCTCTCTCTCTCTCTCTCTCTCTCTCTCTCTCTCTCTCTCTCTCTCTCTCTCTCTCTCTCTCTCTCTCTCTCTCTCTCTCCCTACCCCTACTAGTGCCTAGTGCTCTTTATGCAAAACAGGTCAAGCAGTGCTGCACACAGTGTGAAGAACTGTAGTAGGGTGCAATCTTGCAATTGTATCCCACTACAACCACCATATGTACGTTTCTTATAACAAAAGGATAACACTTTCAAGGTATTGTAATGTGCTATCACCCCCATTGGAGTAAGGGGGAACTGGGCTAGGGACCAGCCTGTTCCCCGGGTGGTTCCAAATTGACACACACATGTTTGTGTCTGTGGGAGTGATTGGGTTGGGGAATGCCAATACCACATAACAGAGGTTGTGATTGACAAGTGAGTGTCCCATGGGTGTTTTTCACAGGTTTCCCAAATGGGTCGGATAAGTGAAGGATTGCTTAAGGATGCGTGAGATTAGCCAGAGCACAGTTTAGCCAGGGAGGAAGCTATCCGGTGGGCTGCTCAAGCGGGCCGGCATTCTGTAGAAAGTCAAGGGCAATAAATAATGCGGTCTGGAAGGTCTTTGGGGGGTTCACAGATGGGGAACGCTTCAGTATCAAACAAACTCTATTTTAGAAAAGCAATATTATTACAAACAGTGAAAGAAAATGGACGGTCCCCAGTACTGACCAATCTACTCCCATGAAATGATTGACAGTTTCATGACTTTGTGACAACACTATCCGCTACTTGGGTGTAGATATGCTAATTAACTTAATATCAAATATTAACTTTTAAAACAGGTAGGTTCTGCATTAGTCAGATGTTCATTACAGTAGCAGGTACAGAAGTATTTCCAGGATCGAATCTTAAGCCAAAATAGCACAGCTATTATAGAGAAAAGCAGCATTTATTTACCCCTTCATGAGAATCTCATTATGAGCTGATGTACAGAACTAGGCTAAGATCCATACTAACCTCAGGCTGCATACCCCAATCACCCCTAATGCTAAACTTCCTGTCCAGCATTTCCCTGTGGAGTTTCTCTGATTAGGTTTTACAGCAGTCAATGTCTATTTTTCCATCCCCACAGTACGCTGACATTGTGGATTTGCTGCAGGCACCTATTATCAGCTGCAGCCTCAGGACACTATCTTATTTTGTCATTTGATTGACCGGTTGATTGACACTTATGGTGTGTTTTATAATGATGGTTGTTATTATTATTACTATTATTATTATCATTAGTAGTAGTAGTAGTAGTCGTAGTAGTACTTTTCTAACCAATTTGACACAGTTGTGATCCTTCTGCAAAGACTGCAGCAAAGCTCATTTGTATGTGGCACAAAAAAAGTAAAAACAGCTAAACACTGCATGATAATAGCATACAATTAAAAACAAAAAATGAACTGCATAAATACTTCTCTTTTGATTCCACATCGTGTGCATCTACTGCAGGGGTGTGGGAACTAGTGGTGCGGCAACACCACCTGGCTTGAAGTACAGGGGTGCTGTGCACCTGCAGGTGCAATGATAAACCCTGCTAGTTTTGTGACTCTTTGAGCTGTGTGTGTGCAGTGCACTGTGCCCTTTTACATTGCTTTGGAACACAAACGATAATAGACCAATCAGCACTGACTGTCACAACAGGGGTGGGATACTTTATAAATCACATGGTGGCAATCTCGTGAGAGTTGATTAGTAGTTGGAATGCATTGTAAGCAAGTGTGTACAGTAGAACGCTTATTGAAAATGTCCCCAAGAAGAACATCTTCAGCGGCACCACCCGCTAAAATCAGCTTTGCCACTAACTGGGGGTTCTGCTTTGTGGAGCAATACTAAAAACCGACACAGTGGCATTCTGGATGCGCCAGATGTCCATTCTCTAATGAAAAACTCATCAGCATGACACTGGAGCACAAATCAACCTTTGAAGTTTTCTGACCATCCTTGTCTTCAACGACTACTGTAAATAAAATAGAAATGTTCAACCTGTGTTTACAAGTGAACATTTCTAAATTGCAGTATTTAAGTAGATCATAACAGTATATGCTACTTTTTGATTTGTTTGCTCTACACTGTGGTTAAAGATGTTTTTACTTAAATAGATAAACAGGTGTTGGTGCTGCTTTGTTTTATTAACATGTTTAACATAATAACAACTGAATGCATGGCTTCCATCATATACAGGAGTTATAGTTTTGTTCAATTGCTTTCAGCACCCCCACCATAGAAATTGTTCCAGCGCCACTGATCTACTGTATCTTGCATTAAAATCTATAGACACTTTGCTTAATGCCTCCCTGAGGGTTGTGTAATTTATAACAAAGTTAGAAAATGATAAGTAAACATTAAAATTAATTCTTTCCAGTACCATAAAAATAAAAAATATAATTGATATACTGTATAATAAAATCTGCTTGAATTAGTTAAATATATGATATGGTGTTGGAAGTGCAATGACACTCCACGATGGGTATCTGCAGTGGAATTGAGCTGATTGAGATTGTGATTAAGAGAGATGAAGCATGCCTTCTACAACTGAAGCAGAAGCCTTCTATGTGACAAATGTTAGAAGGAGCCATCGAGGATAGAAAGCTGCTGATAAGAAGACTGCCTTGAAGATGACAATAACAGAGGAATCGGCTGGGATGCTGGCAGCTTGATATTGCATCTGAAACATTTTATTTTTTAATTGTTAAATATTCATAAAACTGTTCATTCACTGTTCTGGCTTCTTTAACAACAGGCAAAAGTTATGAAAAGACAGAGAATATGCAAAAGGTGCATTTACTACAAGTCATTGTAGGACTGCTGTCTTTTTAATTATGACATTGGTGAAAGAACATATAAAGGTGTCAGTGAGTAAAAGCAGGGCCACTTAGTGTACAGGATGAGTCATACAGTCATGGGAGCACAGGTTCGTGCCCTGGCTGTGTGAAATCACAGGGCTTCTCTGGGGATTGCAGAGGGATCATTGCATTGACTTTGGTGGTCCTGCGGGTTAGGGAGGCAAAACGAGCAGCGACTGTTTCTCCTGCCAACCATACTGGCCAAGTGCCTGGTGAGCTCAAGCGTACACCTGCAGGGCTGACCTTTGTCCTCCAGAGGCTGGTAGCTCGCCGACATCGGGTCTCGAGTTCCTGGGCGTGAAGAGACAGTTGGCTTGGTCTTGGGATCGGAGGACACCCACTGACCTTTTTTTCTCCTGAGCTGTTGTGGGAAATTGCTGCTCATTATGGGCAACCTTTACTAAAGTGTTGCAGCTACCCCAAACAGGACTCATTTCTTCTACTGCCCTTTGACACAGCACACTAAAATATTAATATCATATACAAAATTAATTTGGTCACATCAGCAATAATTAAATATAATGTTTTTTAGTATGTTTTTATATGGCCATATATTTTAAATATAATGTTTTGTCAGGTTTTTATGAAGCAGGGCTCAGGGAGACAATGTTAAATTCTCAAATTCACAGTTTATTGAAGTACTAAGCAGGGAATGCCTGTTCGGGCCGGAACACGCCTTCAAAAAAATAAACTCTTTCTAACTAACCCTATCGCTTTGCTGCAGACTCTCTCCAGTCTCTCCTCCCGTAGGTTCATGCACCCCCTTATATACCCTCACCTTTTCCAGCCGCTGTCTGCCTCAACCAATCAAGCCCATGCTCTGCAGCCTCCTTTTTCCCACCATTAACTGGGAGAGATAAAGCCTGGGCTTAGCCAGTGCATCCCCGGGACAGCAGCAGCACGCATTCACACACTCATTCACTCCCCCTTTCCCATGCTAACTAATGGCGTGACCTGTTCCCTTTACAATACATGTAACATAAAAGCCAGACAAGACAAACAAACTGGACAGACAACAACTCCTGCAATGATGCAACTGTCATTACACAGGTGCCGGCACATCTCCGCAAAGACCTGGAACCTGAAGTTGCACCCCTGGTCTGAATGGAGCTCCTGGGGGATCCACCAGTTGAGAGCCACCAGGACGAACCGATTCCCCTTCTCTGAGTGAGGGTAGGGCTCCAAGACATCAACGGCGACGCTCTCCACAGGTGCGCCAACCTGGTAATGCTGGAGGGGGGTCTTTTCGAGCAGTGCAGATGTCGCAGCATCGGCAGTGGTCCTCGACATCCTGTCTGCACTGCCCCCAGTAGAAGGACTGTCGAAGCCGTCGGAGTGTCTTCGTGATCCCAAAGTGGCCAGTGTCTGGTGTGATGGTTCAGTTAAGCTGGCTTCCCCTGTCACTTTAAGAAAAAAATAATAATTTGTTCACGTTGTCCTATAAATACCCACTAGACGCAGTGTTTCTCAACCCTGGTCCTGGGGACCCACTGTGTCAACTGAGCTCTCAATTAGACTAGAACTAGACCCTTAATTTAACTGATCATTTGCTTAATAGACTCTTTTAATTGTTTTCTCTTAAACAGTTGCAGATTTCAAGTTAGCTAAACATTTTATAAGTATCTTGAACTCTGTAAAGTGCTTAACAAACGTGGGATTGGAGTTTTGAGTGGCGAAATAGAAATCAAGGACGACAGCGTTGGTACTTTTCTACTGAAGAATGTTTGGGATTACTGGCAGAAAAGGGAAAAAGTAATTATTGGTGCAGAACTACAGACCTGGGGATCAGTTTGATTGCATTTTTTAACTCTTTTGAACTGCATCTAATTTGTTTGCTTGTTCAGCTACAAAAAGGCACAAGTAAACCTCATGTTATTGCTTTATGAAAACATGTCGATGGCCACTGTTTACTGTGAAGAAACAGCAATGGCAAGGAATGAAAAAAATAAACAAAATAAAATGTGTTGTCAACTTTATGTACTGTTTATTTCGGGAATAAACCAAACAACGTTTAACGTTAACTGCTATTTGGCATCCTTTGTTTTGTAGTTCATTCACTGGGGTAAAGTAAGTTCTACACAACTTATTCTTTACTCCTAGGATACTTTTATATTTTAAAGTGTTACATATTGCTATAAAATAAAGGCACACACATGGGCCACGCCCCCTTCTGCTATGCTGTCTCGTCTGCGTTCAGAGCAATATAATGGCTTTTATTATTTTTCAAGCACAACTTATATTTAGTAAATTCTGAAGCTCAAGATATATTTACCTTGCATTTCTAAAACTGCCTGTTAACTAGGAGTTCTGTAATTGTTGTGGTAGCCAAGATTTGCCTTTGCAGAGAGCAGACGGAACAGCAGGATTACTGAAACAAATGGTATGCTTTTATTTGAAAATATATATAAACAAAAGAAAACCTGCTCTCTGGGCTCTAACTTCACAGTGTGTAGTATTCTGTAGTAAAATGACTACAGTTGGCCAATGTCCAGTATCTGGGTGAACGGTATGGTTCACAAGGCCTCAGGGTTGATAGGCCTGTACACTCCAAGTCTGTCCGTTGCATTCCCATTGATGTCCTGGTAACTCTTGCTTTGTATTTCCTTCCAGAGGGAGATCGTCTGGTGCTGTCACGGTAAGTTCACAGGGTGGACTCTGTTCCTCCAGGAGTCCTGCAGAGAAATCGCTTCACAAGACTGGTTAAGTATAACAGGTTATGGTCTCAGGCGATATTTCACTTTAATATGTTTCCTCACTATCTGTTTCTTTGTCCCCACACAGACGTCCTCTCATTGATATCCCTTGTACAGTCATGACCACACTGGGCCTGCTACAAATGCAATTGTTGGCGGAACACGTTTCTGCTTAAACAGTGGTTTTATTCTTATGAGTTTGTGCAATTATTTCTGTCTGCAGTGTTCCTTTTATTGCAGGTAAAAGATCACAGTCCTTGCAGGGAGTTATGCAGGCTCTTACACTCAGCCTTTCAACACGATACAAAAGTATAATACTTCTCTGAATGTAAGCAAAGTACAACGCATCTTAAATTAAATACAACTAATAAGGCCTTTTGCAAACACAAACTGAACACAGGCAATGCGCTGCTCCATGCAGCTTAAAACAAACACTAGGCCTGATTGTTTACATATGCAGCAGGAAGTCCAATGCTGCCGAGTCTGAGTAACAGTCCATAAATTTACATATGCAGCCGGAAGTCCATTGCTGCCAAGTCTGAGTAACACAGTGCATAAATTAAACAGTCTTTGTCCCACGAAGGAGAAGACACAGTAAGTACACCTGCTCCTTTTGTTTATACACAGTATATTTTTAAATAACTCAAATGATCGCTGTACTCACACAAGCTCTGTGTTGTTCTCTGCATTCCAGAATCGCTTCAATGCAATATATTTGAAATTGACACCATTTTAATTCCAATTGTTTCGTGAAATGCTAGGAAACGCTTCCTTCTGTTCCAGTTGGATCCACTGATGTTTCTTCTGTCTGAGCGTTTGACTCCACACACTAGGAATACCAAGCAGACTTAATAAAGATTGATTTTCAAACACAATATTCTCTGTCCCTTCACTTGGAGGTTGAAGATGAAACAAATTCCTTTGGTAGGTATCATTTAGGTCAGTACAACACAAACTTCCTCCAAACCTCTACACCCAACTTGTCTTTCTGTACTGCTCCCTTTTTATACCTGCCTGCAGGTTAATTGGCTCCTCTACCTTCCTGGTTCTGAGTGGCTGATGGGAGTTGTAGTTTTTTCTCTTTCTTACTCTATTTTCCTGTGTAAGGGATTCATTATCTGAGGACATTTTATCAGGAACCCCACACTCCTGATATCCTTTCCTCACCCCCGAAGGTTTCCACCCCTCGCACATCCTCCTCTCCAGCTCAAACCTATCAGGTCGAGCGACCTTCCTACCCCAAAAATGCACTCTAGATAAACCATCTGCGATTGCATTCTTCGATCCACTCATATGCTCAATTGTGACTTTATACTGCTGTAATGCTAGAAACCACCTGGTTACCCTTGCATTGGTTTCCTTATTCTCCTTCATCCACTTCATCGGAGAATTATCTGTTACAAGAGTGAACTCTCCACCTAACAGGTAATATTTTAAGGACTCCACTGCCCATTTCACAGCTAAGCACTCTTTTTCTATGATGGCATATTTAGTTTCTATTGGTAACAGTTTTCTGCTCAGATATATGACGGGATGTTCCTCATCATCAAATATCTGAGACAGTACTGCTCCGACCCCCACTTCTGAAGCATCCGTTTGCACGATAAAACATGTTTTAAATTCTGGTACTTTTAATACAGGACTACTACATAATCTCTCTATGATCTTTTTAAAGGCTGTGTTAGCTTGATCTGACCACGTAACTCTATTAGGCTCATTCTTACAAGTAAGGTCTGTTAATGGCGATGCTATCGCTGAGAATTCCGGCACAAATCAGCAGTAGTAACCTGCCAAGCCAAGAAAAGCTCTAACCTGCTTCTTGTATTTAGGAATAGGCCATGAATTTCCCCCAACCCGGCTGAGGCCAGGGCCGGACTCCCTTGTAAGTGCAATGTCCCAGTTCAGAGGTCCAGTTGCCTGCCCGTGTAGCGCAGAAAGTCCAGACCAAATATGCAGGGGTCCTGGACAGCTGCTACCCAGACAGGGTGGTGTACTGTCCGCCCAGCCACTTGTATGGCCAGGTTTCCCCTCTCTTTCATCGGCATCAGCTCCCCAGTGACTGTGTGGAGTTGGACCATTGTGGGTTCCAGCAGGACCCTCTCTGGGACCCCTTTGGGGTGGACCAGGGTCACTGGACTGGAAAGTGACAGAAGTCGTCTGCAGTGGTTCTCCCAACTACCATGGCCGGTCTGTGTGGATTTCTGTCAGTAGCTTCAGGAGAGAGGCCCCTGCTGTGTGTGCTGCAGATGGGGGACAGGATGGGGGCCCACGTTCTCCCACTTACGCTGGCCCCTTAGTGTTTCCCAGCGACGAGCGGGAGGGTGGGGCAGCGGTGGAGGGGCATTGACGCAGTTCCAGCACAGGTGTGTACTTCGGCCTGCTCCCTGCATCCCGTCATTCACACTAGTTCCATTTCCCCTCCTGCGGTTGGCACAGGGCCCATCTCGGGGCCTAGCTATCCGGATCCCCACAAAACAGTCAGTCAGTTGTGTCAACACGCTTTCATAGCTGTCACAGTGACCTACATCAACAAACTGGAGGTATGGTTAGACCTCTCCGGTCAGGCTGGTGATAATGCCTAAGGCTTTCTCCTTATCAGCCCATCCTTCTAAATTTTGCCATCAATTCAAACTGAATTAGAAACATTTGCCAGTCGGCCTTACCATCATAGGTGGGTTTGTTGATGCAGGCCCATTTGTTTTGATCCTGCAGCTCTGTTGTCGCTTCTGCGCCCTGTGG
This sequence comes from Acipenser ruthenus, assembly GCF_902713425.1. Taxonomy (NCBI): domain Eukaryota; kingdom Metazoa; phylum Chordata; class Actinopteri; order Acipenseriformes; family Acipenseridae; genus Acipenser; species Acipenser ruthenus. Next base: position 39,589,458 of record NC_081191.1, on the reverse strand, counting down.
TGGGTCACTTCCCCCTTGACCTTTTTGGCACCATGGATGCTCAGTGCCCTGTGCACACCCCCACTTCCACCCCAACGTGACATTGCCTGCTGCTTGATGCATCTTGACGCTTCCTCTTCAGCTCCATCTCTGCTGTCGCTATCGAAGCTGATAATGCATTGATCCCCTGCATGTGTGGCAGATCTCCAGACCCCAGGCTCCGCCATCTTGGCTCTTCGTTCCACTTCGCCCTGCAGGCTCCTGTCTTGTAGTAGCTCCCCACTGTTCCTAGTCTTAATGGCACTTAATGTCTCCAGCACTGCTTTGACACTCAGCTCCACTACAAGGTCCTCCAGCCTGAAACGCAGCTCATCTCCTCCCACTGGCGGTGAAACTGCCAACTCTGCCTGTTCCTGCTTCAAGGCAAGTGCTCCGTAATCCCGCTTCTGTATATCAATGTAACATTTTGTCAGGTTTTTATGAAGCAGGACTGTGACAGGGCAGAATTAAAAAAAAGGAGAAAAAGTCAGCGACTGAGAAAAGTGTCCTGCCGAACGTTGTAGAGGAGGCGCTCCGGCCCCCAGAGCCTGAGGATGCAGGTCAACCACTGGAGGAGTGTTGCTGTCTCCGGTTCAGCCGTTGCTGCCAGAGCAGTCGCTCACATTCTGTGACATCATCACGTTGGAGAGGGTGGAGCTTCGTGTCCGAAGGACTGGGAGGAAGGAGTGTCTATCCGGAATGCCGAGCGGCAGGAGCCCGGTTCATTGAGGGAGGAGCCGTCACTGTACTCGGAGAGGGAGGAGCGACCGTTGGTAAAGGGCAACAAGCCACGGCGCCCTTAGCAACCACAATGAACACTGCCAAAGACAGTAATGTCACTGCCGATGTGCTGCGCTGCAGTGTCCGGCAGGACTAAAACCATGTTGATAATATTGATAATTCTGTGGAGCTAACGTTGGAGCCTGGTGTCTGGTAGTATGGGGGTTGCGGCTGGCTCCAATGTTCCCTCCCACCCACCCTTGTGATCTTTGTTTGTTGTCGATTGAACCCCTACGGATTCCATTCTGAGCGGGGGGGATATGTGACAGGGTGGAAGCCCTGTATATGGGAAATATGTAGTTTATTGTATATTTTTGGATTAATTGTTGTAAATAGATTGATTTAATTAATTGTTTAACTGCTGTGGCGCTCCGCCAGGGACGACTACCTATCTGTGTGGAGTAGTAGCTGAAATCAATCAGCTGTTCCAGCAGGCAGGTGGGCGTGTCTCAGTGGAGCGTCAGTATAAACAGATGGCTATCACTATGATCGGGGCTGTTGCAAGGCCTGCCGTTTTCACAGCACCTTTGATTCATAGTTTGTTGTATTGTGTTATTTTTGGTGTTTCTACAGTCTTGCTGGTAGCGTCACGTGACATTATTGTTTTTTTTTTGTTTGTTTATGTGTTAATAAATACTGAGCGCCGTGCTGGCGTGTTTCACTGCACTTCTGAGTCTCTGTGCCTCCATTCCGGCTCTCACCTGCCTGTCTGCCTGCTTCAGTGCGGGAACAACACATAAGAATATCACAAGGACTCAGGGAGACGGTGATGAATTATCGAATTCACAGTTTATTGAGGTACTAAGCAGAGAATTCCTGTTCAGGGCAACCCTTTTTTAACTACTGTAACCCTATCGCTTCGCTGCAGACTCTCTCCGGTCTCTCCTCCCACAGGATCATACACCTGCTTATATACTCTCTCCTCATTTCCTACCGCTGTCCGGCTCAACCAATCAAGCCCATGATCTGCTGCCCCCTTTTCCCACCACTAACTGGGAGAGATAAAGCATGGGCTTAGCCAGTGCATCCCCAGACAACAGCAGCACGCATTCACACACTCATTCACTTGCCCTTCCCATGCTAACTAACAGCGTGACACATTCCCCTTGACAAGAAGTCATGCAACGATGCAACTGTCCGGGTCTTTACAATATGATTCATATAACAACAAACATAACATTTAAATATATATTTTATATAGACATATATTTTACATATACCAAAAAGATACAAACAGACAATTTGAAATAGTTATAAATATATATGGGCCATATATTTATACTGTAGGTATAATGTATGCTTTGAAATATATGGTTCTTCCGTATGAGATGACAATAAATACATCTTAATTGTCTGGTATCAATTGTTCTTTTAATTGGATTTTGCTAGTTGGTGAATGTAAGATCTAGTACTTTTAATCATTTTGGTAAAACTCTTAAGAGAACTAAACTTTTTATGCATGTAATATGCTGAGAACGTTTTATGACTGACACTGTACTCAAGACAGACTGGCAGTTATTCAAGGTAATCTTGTGGCACATTGAATGTTTTGGAAATGTGAATCAGGAGAGATAATTGAAAGGTCAGCGCAACCTGCTGGAGCTTGTTACTTCTTCCCAGCCAATATAGTGCCTGAGGATGATGCAAGTAAGGGAAACAGTTAAGGGAATAAAAAGGTGAATTGTCTGTCAAAACAGTGAAGATCGGGTACCCATGAGAAACATCAGAATAGAGAGAGACTCCAGCCGCCCGACTTCTCAAGGAGAACGGGTATTCTAATATCTAGTCTCTTATGGCTTAATATAGTGTTGCTACTGTAGTATAAGTTAAGTAATACAACTTTTGTTATTGACTACGATTGTGTTGGTGTCTGATTATTCCTAATACCCTCCGAGCATATTTTTAAATACACTTTGGTGAGGTTTGAAATCTTTTTAATTTGAAAACATTTTAATTGTGTTCAGAATGAGACAAGTTTCTGTTAAAGGAAAAGGGTATACAGTAGCAAGGACTTGAAAAGGTACAAATATGAAAATGATTAAACACAGTTCCTCCAATTAGTGAGCTTTTCCAATTCCCTCGGTTATCAGTACTGTTAAAAGTTGAAAAAAGCAACAGCTCTCCTGAGTGCAATGAAAGGTCGCTCACAGCATTTGCCTGGCTGTAGTATCATTTCAATTCCCCTGCCAGGGTAGCAGGATCACGAACAGACAGATGGTCCCAGATGGTGCAAAAGCAGGAGTTGTCAATGCAAGCTGTCACTGGAGTTTTTGAATGATTTAACAGGAGCCAGAGTAAATGTGTGAAGACCAGAGGCATGAAAGGGACTGGTCATTTCTTTTGCTTATATTCATGCATTTACTTTAATTGCAGTTGCTATAACAGGATTGGTGTTTGGGATGAGAATACCTTGTTATATACCTTGTCACATGCCATGTCTGTACTTCTTTCTCCCAGTTCTCTTTGGATTTGTTGATTTAGTTTCCAGAATTAAAATCAATAATAAACAAAAACACCTGTAGGTTTTCCACAATAATAAACCACAGCAAACAGTCAATAAAATGAAAATAGAGTTTTTGTTACTTGGTACTTTTTAAAAGTACAGACTCTATTTACATTTACCCTATCCAAACGGCAATACATTGCCTCAATACAGGTTGAACAATTTTGCTATTCCCATAATGTGTGCGTGTGTTATTATCCATTAAGCGAATAAAGAAGTGATATCTGAAACAAAAACACATTGGAAATGTGAAAAAACAGCAAGTTATCAAAAGTGCCCAGCTATTTAAAGTGGAGATATAAAAAACAAGCCAAGTTTCAAGAAACTATTGGGGCAGCCTAGCCCAGCACAAAGCAAATAGGTAGAACTGTAAAACTGATGGGGGCAAAGGTTGCCCCAATTCTTTCTTCTAACTTGTATATCAAAACACAAGAAACAATTGGGGCAACCTTGGCAAAGTCTTGAGATTCTCAGCTGGCTGACTTCATCTTTCAAAATACGATTGTTTTCTCAACTAATTGTGTAGCACTGATGACAGTATATGTAACACAACACACTTGCAAACTGAAGGTTATAGTTTCAATTCCCACGCATGCTAGACCTTTTTCATTTTTATATTTATATTATATTAAAAAAAAAGATATTTTTTGCAGGCAAATGTTCCATTTTAAAACAGAAAGAAATAATTTAATATAAATGATACAGACGTCACAATAAGTGTGTTCCCTAGTATATTTCCATGTTGACAAAAGTTAATTGTCATTAAACTCGGATGTCCTGTAATATACATATGCATGGATAAAAGTGCCTGGGATCTGCAAAAATCTGCAACAAAATGTTGGGAGAAAAAGAAGGAGGACATTTTTACCTTACTTTGGTGACTTATTTCTCTTACTGTATGACAGAGGTATTGACTTTGTTTCTGCATTTCACCTAAGAGTGTTGGGAACTACAAATTAAAAGTGAAATGGTGCTTTTGGCTGATTTATTTTTGCTGCTCCAATACCCTGAAAACACGTAAACTATCATTTGCTCAGTTTATTTAATTCCATGTATTGGTATTTTCCTAGCATGCTTTGTCTTTGCTAAAAGGTAATTGAATTGTGTCCTGAAGCTATTAAAAGCCAAAACTGTTATTTAAAAAAAGCTATACTGCTTCATGCAAGTGTTTGTGTTGTGGTTGGTTGCCATGAACAAGGCATTTTATCCCTGATTATACTTAATGATGTTTTTAACAATTAATGTGTTTAAAAAAGTTAATAGCTATTTTAAAAACCAACATAATTTCATTTGCCACTTACATGCATCGTTGCTGAAAGGTTATTTATTAAACTGTTGAAAAATAATAATTAGAATGCCTTCCAGTACCCTGAAACCTAATCCCAATAATTATCATGCCATGCCTTGCAGCACAACATATGGGCATATTTTTCTGAATACATTTTGGACTTTATTTTCACAAGGGATTAGTCCTGATCTGGTTTACCTGGCTATGAACACTGCTAATCAAATGTCATTTTTATCTCTGTATGTATTACATTGCCTGTAGTGCACACGTTATCTGCCATTTGATTGTAATGCTGCATTTTGCTGGCAAGGTATCCTTGGAAACAAATCTATTTTACTGGTTAAATAAACCCAACTGTATTTTAACAAACCCAGATTGCCAGCAGCTATGTCCATTATATACAGGGCTTGAACTTTGAGCCCAATACTAATAACCCCCCCCCCCCCCCCCTTACCCAATGTGAACATGGATTGTGAAGCAAATATGGGACTTCTGTGTAATAAATCAAAGGAAATGCTTAAATCGGATGCAGGTTTGAGCAACCAGCTTTATGGTCCTCTCGCCCAAACTACACGACATGATGTATCTTATAATAAGAGACACACAATGTAGTAATGTATACCAAAGCAACATCAATCACGATTTTGTAATTAATTGGCATCTTATCCCTTTTAATTGAAAGGAGAGAAAAGGGCTGAACGTGAACTACTGACCTCCCGCTTCAAAAACGAGCTCTGTAGTCAAGTGATAAGTGTTAGCGTGTTAGTTCAATAGTTGTTAAAAACAAGTATCAGCAGCTGCTACAGAGTACTTGTGGACATTGGGGAACTGCAGCTGATGAAAGATGAAAAACAGCAGTAATTTTAACATTTACAGACGATCATACAGGGGGGGCCTTCATTGATCTTGAAAGAGGTTGATATAAATTCTACCACTAACTTAATATAATTAAAATTGGTCTATTTGTGTACCAAGGTTATGAAAATCAAACATTTAACAGTGCAGGTGAGTCTAGTGTATTACTGTAAAAATGCAAAATGATGGGCAGAGTTCAGATTTAATTATGGTGGCAATTAGATCCACCACAGATTAAATAGACCCAAAATTGAATAGACCCAGGGGTTGAATTGGCGCATAATGGTCTGGAACGACGTTCCGCCTCTTGAGGATTCCGTTCCTGGTCTTCAGATTGAAAGTAGGATTCCTTTCCTGATCTTCTGATAAAAAGTAAAAACTACCAATCACAGAGCACCCACTAGTATACAGTTACAGCAACTGTTTTATGCTACACACAGAACATATAGTAAAATGACATGAAGTTTATCCAGTTATAAGTTTGATGGTTATAGGTGTATATGTCCTCTGTTGTACCATGCTACTACTCCAGCCCAGAGCACAAGACGACCAAGTTAGAACGCACACCAAATTAATTGACTAGCACCCATTCCCCCCCCCCCCCCCCCTCCCCCTCCCCCCCGGAATATATAATACGATCAATACAAATAAAATAAAAAATTATGAATGGACCAGCTGCTAATAGAATAGAGGTACCATCATTAATATCCTGTATCACAGAACAAATCTTTTAAATCTGTGGTAAACCTGCATGCACATTTTGCACATTAACGCAGTTCAGCACGACAATCCTGACAGGTGCCAAAACACTTGCCATCATGTTTTTTACCTGTGAGCTGGCCTAGAATGTCCTACATACTGACAACTGATATCCATAGAGCCTTTAAAATAATTAGATACTGTATGTTAATATATACCATACCCCCACCACCAGCCATTATAAAAATCAACCATCTAAATCTCTTCCCAAACCCTGTAACCCTAACTCCATCATAAAAGAAAATCTTCCAATGTCTATTATCTACTTATGCCACTGAACTAATTTCCATGATTTCCGAATGTTAGCACTCTTGACTCTGGCAGATTGCTGTAGTCTATGTTTTCCATTACCACCATTGAGCTTTAGATCTGAAATGCTGATTGCTATTGCTGGTTGCCTTCATCCTCTGCATTCCAATCACACAGATGCCTTTTTTTTCAATGCAATGCCTCTTAGTTATATTTATCATTTCGTTTTCCCGTCAAAATCCTCTCCAAAAGGTGTTTGATCCTCATTCAAGCCAAGTATTTGCAGCTGCTTTTATCCTGAATCCCCTTGTCTGCTTTGAGGGTAAACTCTCGAGGCAGCTGGCTGCTTTGAAACCCCCTCCCTGAAGCTGGTTTTGCATTCCCTGTCTGGTCATGCAAGATTTCTTTAGCCCCAGTGTTCTTATAACAGATCAATGTGTGACCTCCACAATACAATCAACATAACAGATTTATTTTCAATCCATTCCGTGAATGACTCTGTCAAGTTAAACACCACTGCACCAATTTAAAAGGATTAATAATAACTAACAAAGGCACCAAAAACCACGATGCAGAAATGCTTCCGAACCCCATTCCCAATATTCAGTTGGAGTTGAGACCTACGCCACTGGAACGGCTGCACAATAAGGGAGACCGGACAAAAAAATATAGAAACATATTTATAAAAAAAAGAGTAGTAAAATTCTGATGGAGATTAGAACAATATCTAGGTCATAACACTGAAATACATGAGCAGCAAATGCAATACCGCTGCAACTTAGTTTCCTTGTAAAATATGTCAATGGCTTATTATCAGTAGGAGGGTCCTCCAAACAGTGTGCATATGAGCATCAGGTACACCGTGATCAAACCAGGTTTCAGCCATAACGATGTACACTGAATGCAGTTAACCATGTACTGTATATTGATAAAAAAATTTTAAAAAATAAAATACAGGCACTCAGCATTCATCTTCATTTAACCTCTGGATTCTGAAAAAATCATATGTTGTGCCAAGAAGTGACTAATTATATGATATGTTATTTTGTTCAGCATCTTTATTCAAATGTTACTTTTTTGTGAATATAACTTTTGTGAATTGAAATTATTTTATTGTTCATGCAAAATGTTTTCATAATCTCTATTCATCATAAAGAACTCTTTTCAGTAAACTGTTATAGGTTCCACAACATATGTCAGGCACGTGCCTGTAAAGGACTAAATTTGTGCAACTGGGTTTTTCCTATCACTTGGTCTTTGTTGTCATAGCTAATTTCGACATTGTTTTTTTTCACCCCACCTCGCACACAATTAAACTAGGATATTTAGCCTTTTATTACCAGGATATGTTCCATTTTTTCTTCCCAGGTGATATTTTTGCTTGTGAGAAGTGTCTCCAAGTAAACAGACAGGAATATCCTGCAAAATGATTGATTGCAAACTGGGCAATCCAGTTTCTGCTTCTAGATAGAATGTCCTACTTGCAGAATCTCTGTAGTGCATCTCTACATCCTGATGTGCACAGGAGTACACCTCCTCACAAGGATAGGGAGCTGGAGCAGTGGGAATACATGCCGTCTTACTGTACTAAACTATACAAGGTGGTTTAATAAACTTCCAGGTTCATTGTTAACAGTTCATGCATTTTCGTGGACACAAGTGTCCACTTTGTCCAGAGCAACACGTCAATGATTTCAGTCAAAAGATATGTGAAGTCCATGTGTGGGAATTCAGCAGATATCCTCTGCTTTAGTGGCACTCAGAGGAGGCTGTGTGAATCCTGTGTGAATTTGGTTTAAGTAGCCTATAAGCCTGAGGATACTGTAATACATTTTATAAAGCAGGGTAAGCTAAATATACAAGGACAAATGAGGCCATCTAGACATTTTATGCCAGCACCTGACTTACGTGATTAGATGATGTAACTGGCAAGCAACTTCAATAAACTGCAGTCCACGACGACTGGCAAAAGGTGTTTTCAGATGTGGTTGAGGTGTGGCTAGTGTTATATATTTAATAACGTTGATGTCAAACATGCCAATGCTGTCTTTCTATGGGAAGAACAGTCTTCATACATGTAACACTCTAACAGTACTCTTCAAGAATATCAATGACTTGTCTACTCATGCATAGAAGCCTTTCGTTGACAGAGGTCATTTTTTAATTGACTGTTCTGAGTTGACTGTTCTGATTAGTGATTAATTCTGATTAGTACTGATCATAATCTGTCCATACAAAAAATGTCTTGTCAAGTCAATACTTACAGAAATAACCTTTGAATAAAAAATACAGACAGATGTAAATGTTTTACACACTTATCATTTGATACATGTTCAAACCCATCATCACAATATTATGATACTAAATGTTGTTTTCTACAGTTGCTGACAGTATGCAATGCATCAGAATAGCACGGTTTGGATGACATGTCAGTTTGAATTACTGTATTTCTTTTCACATATTTTTAGGGACATGTCCACTTTACCCCCCTTACCAACTTTGCCCCACCTGATGTGAATTTAAAACATACACATGAATAATGTAAGAGATGACACAAGGGATTAGAAATGTGACCTTTCTCCATGAGGTCAAGTGGTTTATTGTCGTTGAACACTACAATACATCATATATCAATAATAATAATAAAAAAACAAAACTCTATAGTGTATATAAATTATTCCTTCCATACATCAATTCTTAAATCCATTACAGCTTTGGTACAATGTGATATTTTTTATTATAATTTTTTTTTAAATACTTTTAGCTCAACACAAAGTACAAAACGAATCCGATTCTGGTTTATTACAATCTACACAGTGGTGATCAGTGATAAGGAAGAAGTCTTAACTCAGTGAATGCATGTCACCTAGCTAAATTACAAAGGCATACTTAGCAGAGACATGACTAAAATATGCACCATTTACCAGACATTATTTTATTTATTTATTCATTTATTTATACAGAATACCAGCACTTATGACTGAGAAGTTTAAAACCTTAGTTTTTCAACTGAATTATTTTTTTATTCAGTTGTTTTAAAAGGCCATGATTTATATGTCCAACAATGCATTGAAAATATATTTTCTTCCAGTTCTATTCTGCCAGTGTCAGTATTTTACCTGCCAACCTGTGTTGTTAATACTTGTACAGTTTGTCCTGCAGTTAGCAGGGACCATGGGCACGTTGTTGGAGGGACAGTGAGGGGCGACCAGCCTTAGGTTGCTAGGTGGGGAAGGAGGCAAGACATTGCAATAGACAGGAATTCCATTGGCTGGATGTGTCCCTTGACCTGATTGACTGGGCAACATGATTGTTTGTTGGTATGGTGGCATTCCTTGAGAACTCTGGGTCATTGGCACCTTTAGGAAAACAAATATACTGTAAAGCACATTCCATAATTACAAATTCGTCTTTTAAGTAGAATCAGATTACATTTTCATATATATATATATTTGCTATTTCCTTACCTTTTTATAATTTTAAAATATTGTAGGTGGTTCTTATTGCTATTCTCCTACTAAAATACTGTTTCACACTTTATCCATGGGTGGTGTTCCCTTTACCAACATAGACACAGCTTCTAAACTCAGGCTGATGTATCTTAAACATAAATATGTATCAATACCCTGTATGTCCAACAACCAAGCTTGTAAAATAACACTCAAATGATGTTAACTATGTTCAGTTCAGCCACGTAAACTAAGCTGATACTAACTTTTAACAAAACAGCATTCTCACGTAAATGTGTTGAGCTGTATTGGCTTGTATTCCCCCGTGCTTAGCTTCTGAGGTCAGTCGAGATCTGTTTAAATTGACTGCAGAGCATTAGGCTCGGAGAACCCACCTGATAAGACGACATTGCAGGGTATTGGACCAGCATGCCTTGCACCTGATTCCCCTGTTGACTGGACATCAAGTTTTGATTCTGTGGAGGTTGCTGCATTCCCATAAGGCCCTGGAATCCTTGCTGATTGGGTAGAACAGTCTGGTAACCTATGCAAGGATCATATTAAATATTGGTTTGCAATGCAATAAAATATTGTACTTCCATTGCACTTTAAACAAAAATTATGAAAAAAAAATATATAGAATATGTTTTGAGCCATCCAAAGAAGTGGAAGTGAACCAACGGAAAGCCCTTGCACTAACTGCTTGGAGTTAGAGTTTACAAGCAGCCACTGTAATGTATCCATATGGTGCAGATGCTGCAAGATTTGGGCAGATAAGCAGAAACATTGTGGGCTGGATTTGCTATTCAACATCATGTTTTTGTTACATTTTCTGCTAACATATATGACATTTAAGGAATAAGAATTTACCTTCCTCATAACGTAATTAGCATGAATAGTTTAAACTTGGCCTGCAATGGCCTAAAGCTGGTCTAGACTGTGCAGCTATCAGTAAGTTATTTACAAGACCATAAATGGGGAACATAAAACAAGTTTAAATAGAAAAAACGCAGTTTGGAACATGTACGAGAACAGGATAGTTAATACTATACATATTGTTAATAATCTGTTCCCATTATTTGGTTCAGCCAGTCATATAATTGTGAGATATGGACATGTCGTAGCATTAGAAAATGGTAATTACAGTGTAAGAAGTTTCTGAAGTGTATAGCAAACATAAAAGCTTATCAGTTCATTTATCTCTCTTAAAATGACACCAATAACAATTAAGAGAATGAGTTACGATTCCCTGCCTTAATGATTCCCTCCATTTTAAAGTGAAGTCAATATAAAAGGTATTGCCAGTGATTTGTGCAAATAAAAAAAAAGAAAGATAAATGTTAACTATACTGAGTGAACTTACTCCTCATTCCTCACTGTTGTAGCTGTGAAGTGATTTATTAAGATCTTTCATTAGGGGATGAGTACATCATAAAAACAAGCAGTTAAATTCATCTAAATGATATGGAAAATAAAAATTGTGTATTATGGCTTGTAATACTACTATGGTAGAGTTTTCTTTCATAGGTAAATTCATTGACGTTATTGACCTCACTAAAAACAATAACACGCAACAGAATAATGTTGGCGAGAGAGCAGACAGTATTAGATCAGCCACTGTTTAGATCAGGGACCATGGCACCTTCTTTTTATTCAGTGCAATTAGCAATGTGATGTCACAGCCATGGTGATATCTCACGACATCACCATGGTTCTCATTACATCTTTTTATGTCAGTTATTTTTAATTTAAAATGACCTCATAGCTATTGTATAGTGGCAAAATGGCACTCCAAGGTGTTTGTCATTGTGGGGTATTGCCAATTCTCGGCTTTGCCTCATGTCTCACAATGCACCCGGGGCGTGGTGATATCCTACAACAACATACAGCCTGATGTTGTAGCCTGGTTATAATGCCCCATTAGCTAAGTACATGGTTGGAACTTAGAGACTGGAATGGAATAGACTGAAAGAGCCCTAAGAGATTACCATTCACTACACACAGGCAATAGTGTATTGTTGGGCTGATCAAGGTAAACAATGAAAACCGATTTTCCTGAATGAAATGTTGTTCCAGGTGATGTCTCTTAAATAATCTGAAAGAAACATTGGAGAGAGAATTGGCCCGATATGGAAAGCTAGTGTCTCCCACTAGAAGCATTTCCCTGGGTTGTAAAAATGATACCATTAAACATGTCTTTTCGGAGACAGGCTGGTGCGGAAGAGATGGAAGGGGAGCTCTCTGACTCCTCATTTATCTCTGACATCCCTGACAGTCAATCCGTCGGCAGTGACAAGTGACACACACAACAGAAAACAATGCCAGGTAACTAAATGCAATAAAAATAAAACATCTGATATCTGGGCCCAGTGTGAAAGAGCAGTATGTGGTAAATGCACAAGACAAGTTGATAAGCGTTACATCTGTGTGGATTGTGCTGATATGGGGGCTACTTTAAAGTATGTGCATTCAGGAAAACATTCACGTTACACAATGGGAATTGAGTTATTTTCTTTTTATTACTTCGTTTTTATAATTTTGTATGTACATATACCAGTTTAGAGCTGTTTACATAGTATTTTATTGTAGTTTTTCATTTTTTGAGGTCATGCGTTTTATGTGCTAATTCTGAAAATAAAGCCTTTTATGTTAAATACAGTGTTTCTGCTATGCAAATGTTAGATATGATGTTCATGAATACATCTTTTGAGTCTTTCATTTTCTATCGAAGCTGTTTAAAATGTACCCGTCAAAATGACTGTTGCTGACGGTTCTAGGCAGTAGCATAAACCCGGCGGTTCTAGTGTTAATAGAAAATTACAACAAGACGCAACATTTAACACACTGTTTAAACAGTTTGGGAATATTTGGAAAAAGGAGAAAAAACATTTTAAGAATATGAGGCAGCGGTAAGATATTGGTAAATATCGGGTAACTGAACACAGCTGTGAGAGAGTTGGAGACCAAAATCCTCCAACTTGAAAGCAATGCGGACACTAATAACAGACAGCAGAACCTACAGATGCTAAGAGAACAAAAGAACGCAATTGGAAGTCTACTGAAGGAGAGGGTGAAAGGGTGCTTATGCGCTCTCATTTCATGGAGCTAAGGGACATGGACGCTCCCGCCAGTTTCTTTTTCGGCCTGGAAAAGAGGAGAGCAGACAGCCGGGAGATGCACTGCGTCCGGACGTCCTGCGGCAGAGAGCTGTACAGCCGGGAGGAGATCAGATGGGAGGCGGTGCGGTTCTACAGTCAGCTATACAAGGATGAGCCCTGTGAACAAGACACTGATCAACTGCTCCAGGATCTGGAGCATGACCTGGATACACAGCTCTCTAATGGCAAAGCTCCTGGGATAGACGTACTGCCCGCTGAATTGAATAAAACATTTTGGAAAATAATGGGAGAGGACGTGTTCCAGGTGCTTAGAGCCCCTCAGCTGCCGCAGGTCAGTAATCACATTGCTGTCCAAGAAAGGAGGTTTGTGTCTGCTCAAGAACTGGAGACCTGAATTGCTTTTATGTTCCGATTTTAACATAATTTCAAAGTGTTTAGCAAACAGACTTAAACATACTGCATACCTGGACGTTCCATTCTGATAACTTTAATACGTGATTTTTTTTATCTGTTGCAAATATTTATGATTCTAATTTAGGACTGGTTTCCTTGGTCCAAGAAAAAGCGTTTGACAGGGTCGATCATACATACCTTTTTAAAACCCTGGAAGCCTTCGGGTTTGGCCCTGTTTTTATTTCTTATATTCAGCTTTTATATTTAAATGTTTTTAGCATTTTAAAGATTAACAATGGGCTACGTCAGCCTTTCGCAGTGTACAGGGGTATTAGGCAGGGCTGCTCCTTGTCTGGCATGCTATACTCACTGGCCATAAAGCCTCTGCTGCAACTGCTAAGGGTTAAGCTGGCTGGTTGGGCAGTGCCATGAGGGGTCCTTGCTGGAGGAGCCCCTGTTCATTAATCCACTCTTCCCTGTGCAGTTTTTTCAGTCAATGGTGCTCTGTGCCATCTTTGTGAAGGCAGGAGTGACCAGGCTGGCCCATCTGATGGATCTCAAGCTCTCCCGCTGGTTAACTGCTGCCCAGCTGGTTGAGCGGCTGGGCTGGCATTTAGAGAGGCTGGCAGAGAAAATGATGGGTGGGCTAAGAAGCTCCCTCTCCCCAGGGCTCAGGGAGGCCTTGAGGGAAGAGTTGCACAGGGGCACAGGGCAGAGCCAGGACTCCATCTTCTGGGGATGTTAGTGTCTCCAGCAGTACGTGAGGAAGGAAATGGAGATGGAGGAAACCGGGGGACACTGCTTAATTTTAACACTTTTAAAGACACAACCCTCACACAGCAGAGAGTAAAAAGCTGTATCAGCTGTGTGTAAGAGCAGCTCAGTTCAACCAGTTGCGGGGGCTGGCAGACTCTAGGTGGAGGGCTCACCTGTTGATAGAGGAAGGGCAGAGGACAGTGCTTTACAAGCTGCCCCTCACCAAGCGAGCGGGAGACCTGCAGTGGAGGATCCTGCACTGTATCGTGTCTACAGGCAGGTTTCTTCACAGGGTTGACCCCAGTATCAGTGCATATTGCTGTTTTTGCTCTGCAGAGGAGACTATTTTCCACATGTTTAGTGAGTGTGAAAGACTGATGCCACTTTTCCATCTCATACAGGAGCTTCTGCAGGGTCTAGGCTTTGTTTTTAAGACATACTATAAAAGAAAGAAAAAAACTTGCTGTATGAACTTCAAAATCATTTTTTGTTATTTATTTATGTTGTTTATTTATTTACTAATGCTGCATAAGCTATATTTAAACGGAATATATAAAGTTGTATTTACTATCCAGCCTTGCCTCACTTATTTTCTTGACTGATTCATACATTAAATATGTACTGCAGACTCAGCCATAGTGGAAAATTAAATGCCCCTCTGGAAGGCTATTGTTACCTCCAGCTTCGGGCATTATAGCCCTGTCTGTAACAAGTCTTCCTTCGAGTCAGTTTTCTACTATAGCCATCCTCACCAGTCCATATTATCTATCTATCTATCTATCTATAGAAATGTATTTGTATTTATTTTTTCTAGCTAGATTATTCTATTTGCCTTTTTCAACTTGTCTGTCACTATCTTTTATCTTTTCTTTTGGAATTGGAATACTGTTTGAATGTACCTGAAGTTTATAGATAAGCTTCAAGTTCAAGTTTGTGGACATGGTTTTTTACTTTGATAGAAGCCGTGATTTGGACTATTGAGCCGGTACGGCCCGGTATTGCGTACCAGTAAAGCATTTGTTGTCGATACTGTTAACTGGCAAAACATTTTGTCTAGGTCATTTTATATTTTTATCAAAACGATTGTTTCGGCTATGTGGCAAAGTGCCCCGCCCCTGTGTGCATTTGTGTGTTCTGTGTATGTATGTTGCGTGCGTATGTTAATGTTGGTGTATAGATTGGTACACGGGATATAAACGGGTCTGTGTTTCACGTGTGTTTAAAGTGTATAATTATATTTAGGCACGAGGATGGCACATCACTTCACGTGCAGATAAAATGTGTATAATGTGTGGCACGGGGTTGCACGTAATGAATTCACGTGCTGGGATTCAAGTGAGTAATTAATTAGTAATTGAATCCCAGCACAACAGTATATATAGATGCACAGTTTCACTCAGTCGGGGTTGGTGTTCGGTGAGTGGAGAACGGGATTGGAGACGGAGGTAAAGATAATAATAATAATAGTAATAGTTAAATCTGCTCACCGTGTTTTGTCTGTCTAGTCCGTTTTTGTTTGTCCTTTTATTTTGGCTACAAGTGCCGTGTCCTGTGTTTTGTTGTTTCAAACCTTTTATTTTCTGTCTGTTTATTAAATGCTGAACGCGATCACGCGTTCAGCCTCACCAAAACCCCATCTCTCTGTTTATTGTGTTCCTGTTTCTGGTCTGACGCCACCCACTCCGGCCGTCTTTGTGACACGTGGTGTCCTGCGTGGGATCGACAGCGCCTCCAGGACTCAGGCCAGAGCAGGAACCGCAGTTTGGATTTAAAAAAAAGAGGAAAAAAAAAAAAAAAAATGGCAGAAGACGCCATCAAAGTGCGGGACTGGATGCTGGAGAATGCTGGGCTGGAGGCCCAGTCTCTGCCCATAGTCGTCCAGGCCCTGTGGATGATGGACTGTGAGAGATGGGAGGCCTATCAGGAGGAACACACCCCAAACACCTTGGAGGAAGGTGTGGAGTTTGTCCTCAGCTACCTGGAGGCAACCATAAATGGAACAGCAGCCCAGGTAGCAGGACCACCAGCAGAGGAGTACCTGCTGTCCCCATCTCCACCAGCAGAGGGTGAGTACCTGCTGTCCCCATCTCCACCAGCAGAGGGTGAGTACCTGCTGTCCCCATCTCCACCAGCAGAGGGTGAGTACCTGCTGTCCCCATCTCCACCAGCAGAGGGTGAATGCCTGCTGGTTTTGCCTCCACAGCCCAAATGGGAGGAGCCTGAGCATCCACAGCCCAAATGGGAGGAGCCCAAGCGGAAGGAGCCCGAACGTCCTACGCCTGAGTGGGAGGAGCCCGAACGTCCTACGCCTGAGTGGGAGGAGCCCGAACGTCCTACGCCTGAGTGGGAGGAGCCCGAACGTCCTACGCCTGAGTGGGAGGAGCCCGAACGTCCTACGCCTGAGTGGGGGGAGCCCGAACGTCCACAGCCCAACAGGGAGGAGTCGGGGCGTCCACAGCCCAACAGGGAGGAGTCGGGGCGTCCACAGCCCAACAGGGAGGAGTCGGGGCGTCCACAGCCCAACAGGGAGGAGTCGGGGCGTCCACAGCCCAAAGGGAGGCAAGTCGGGGCTTCCACAGCCCTGGGACCCAAGCCACCAGCAGAGGGAAAATGCCTGCTGGTTCAGCCCCAGGAGCCAGAAGGGGAGGAGTTACAGGCTCAACCCCCTGAAAATTTTTGGGGGGGAGAAGGGCAGGATGCTGGTGTCCCCCAGCAGCCTCTCGCTATGCTGCTGAAGGCAGCACGGCGTGCACATGCCCAGCCGCCACAGCAGAGGGAGCCAGCACCGCCAGGAGCAGAGGAGCTGGAGCTGCCTCTGCCTCCACCACCTCCAGGAGCAGAGGAGCAGGAGCTGCCTCTGCCTCCACCACCTCCAGGAGCAGAGGAGCAGGAGCTGCCTCTGCCTCCGCCACCACCACCGCAAGGAGCAGAGGAGCAGGAGCTGCCTCTGCCTCCACCACCTCCAGGAGCAGAGGAGCAGGAGCTGCCTCTGCCTCCGCCACCACCACCGCAAGGAGCAGAGGAGCAGGAGCTGCCTCTGCCTCCGCCACCACCACCGCAAGGAGCAGAGGAGCAGGAGCTGCCTCTGCCTCCACCACCTCCAGGAGCAGAGGAGCAGGAGCTGCCTCTGCCTCCGCCACCACCACCGCCAGGAGCAGAGGAGCTGGAGCTGCCTCTGCCTCCGCCACCGCCCGGAGCAGAGGAGCAGGAGCTGCCTCTGCTGCCCGTACCTCCGCAGGGAGTACGGTGGCCGGAGCCCCAGAAAGGGGAGCTGCCGGCCACGAAGGGGGACGAGGTCTGGAGACCACTTTCCCCAGCAGCAGTTTCGCTGCAGGAGTTCTTGTGGCCGGAGCCCCACAGGAGGGAGCTGCCGGCTACGAAGAAGGGGGAGGTCGGGGGACCACCTGCCCCCGCAGCTTTTTCGCTGCAGGACAGGACCAACAGGCTGTCAGCCGTGCCACTACCGGCAGGGGTGCTGACAGCATGGCCAGCCATGGGCCCACTGGAGCCTCCCTTCCCAGCCCGAGACTTTGTCCTGGACTGCTGGATTTTTAAGGGGGGAGGTGGCCGTTGAGGCCATGTGTGCTGCGCACAAGGGGGGGTATATGTGGCAAAGTGCCCCGCCCCTGTGTGCATTTGTGTGTTCTGTGTATGTATGTTGCGTGCGTATGTTAATGTTGGTGTATAGATTGGTACACGGGATATAAACGGGTCTGTGTTTCACGTGTGTTTAAAGTGTATAATTATATTTAGGCACGAGGATGGCACATCACTTCACGTGCAGATAAAATGTGTATAATGTGTGGCACGGGGTTGCACGTAATGAATTCACGTGCTGGGATTCAAGTGAGTAATTAATTAGTAATTGAATCCCAGCACAACAGTATATATAGATGCACAGTTTCACTCAGTCGGGGTTGGTGTTCGGTGAGTGGAGAACGGGATTGGAGACGGAGGTAAAGATAATAATAATAATAGTAATAGTTAAATCTGCTCACCGTGTTTTGTCTGTCTAGTCCGTTTTTGTTTGTCCTTTTATTTTGGCTACAAGTGCAGTGTCCTGTGTTTTGTTGTTTCAAACCTTTTATTTTCTGTCTGTTTATTAAATGCTGAACGCGATCACGCGTTCAGCCTCACCAAAACCCCATCTCTCTGTTTATTGTGTTCCTGTTTCTGGTCTGACGCCACCCACTCCGGCCGTCTTTGTGACAGCTACATAATTTTCTCTTTGTATTTTAAGTTCTTTCCCGCCTCCCGGCTTCGTCTTAGTTGTCCCATTACTATTGATGTTTAAGCTCAAAGTCACTCAGGTCCTGTTCACGTGACTTATGATGACAGAGGGCTGATTGCCATGGTAACCGTCACTCTTGCAGCGAGCAACGCTGAAAGCGAAAGGGGGTTCAACACTGAGTTTTCAAAATAATGCAGCTTTTGTAAATTGAAATCTTTGTGGCCTGAATTGAAGTGAATACCTACATAAAATAAAGGCATACATCAAACAGAAAAACAACCATGAAATTCTTCACAATCAAAACTATACAAGGTAACACCACTTGAAAGTAAACATTTCGTGCATAGTTTATTTCAGGGGGACAGGAGACTGAACAATAATACAGTACCGGTGTAGTGTTAGAAAGTGGTACTTATACCAAAACATGACCTGTGTAATGTCAGATATTGGTACATGTGCAATCAATTGCGATTTGATGGGTGTTTTCCTATTGTCAAAAAGAGATACACTTACCATTAATTATACATTATTTTT
This sequence comes from Acipenser ruthenus, assembly GCF_902713425.1. Taxonomy (NCBI): domain Eukaryota; kingdom Metazoa; phylum Chordata; class Actinopteri; order Acipenseriformes; family Acipenseridae; genus Acipenser; species Acipenser ruthenus. The sequence continues at coordinate 39,570,524 of NC_081191.1, read as the reverse complement.
TTTTTGCAAACTTAAACTGGAAACAGACAATCAATTTCTCTAAAGAGAAAAAACAATTAATGAGAAGTCCACTGCAAAGTTGCACAAGTAAAAAAATGTACAAGACCCAATGTATTGCAAATGATAAATATTCACATACTATTTTCTTAATGGTGGAAAAATATGATAAATGACATTAAAAACCATGTAAAAGACTGGACATTTGAATACATTCAAATAAAAAAGATGTAAAAAACCGAAAACAGCATAACGTACCAGATTTGAATGGGCGCTTCATTGCATTTGCACTTATTAAGTTTGTAATACAATGATGCATTTTCGAGATTATGCTTCAATTCATTTGATTTCAGATAATGTATTGTTTATCTTTTCTCTTTTAAACAAAAACATTATATTTATGCATTTCCCCTTTGTGTAGGATCATAATGGAATAAAAAAAAAGTTCACAGAGACTTGTAGGTTGAAGCTGCACAGCGTATTTTTAATGTGTTCTCCCGCATCCAAAATAAATTATTTTCATTTCGGTAAATTAAGTGGTATTAAGTTATTCTGTCGTTGTTTTGTTTTTGCTATCAATCAGTCCTTCTGTCATATCAGTCTGATATATCCGCCTGTTTGATAGTAGGCAATTTTCGATTTGAGACTTTAGTGCCAAGTTTTACATTAAATTTGCCAGGTGAATTCATTGACATTGCTTGCAAACAGTGATGGTGTGTGCTGGGAATGAGTGGAGATTAGAAGCAAAGCACAGAATATTTAATCATGCAGCGACTTTGTGACATGAATTAAGACGCTCTAAAAGTATATTACAACTTTTATGATTATTCTTTTTTCATTCATTTTTGTTTTCAGTCAATTTTCAGTAAACTCAACTCATATATATATATACACACACACACACACATACTGTATATGTAAGGGTGCACATACTGTAGGAGCCTTTACACCATTAAACCTACTTGACAATCAACAACAGCTTTCCACAGTCCATAGAGAGTAGGCATATGCAGTATATAAGCTAGTTTTAGTGGCAGTTCCCATCAAATCACTTGAAATATTACTGCATGCTCAATGACCTCTATCTCAAATTGTATAATTTATGCTCCCTTCAATTCTCATGAAAAACAGGGCAAACATGAAACAATATATACAGTATACACCTGAAGGAAAAAAAGTGCAAGCACAATATAAATAAATGGTTCAGAATACAGAGGACTAGGGGGCCTATGTACAAAGAGTTGTGCATGCACGAAAATTTTTTGCGCATCTGTAAAATTGCAACATATGTACGAAAGGGAAATGCCCAGTGCATCTCGAAAAATGCGCATGTGCAAATTCGTAAGGGCAACTTTAAGCCTCCACAGCAAGATGCTCCACGGAATATGTAGATAGCTCCTGAGCATCTAATTGACCTCTGAGATGCTCCTGATTACATGTGTTGAAATGAAGCGCCTGTGCATAAAGTGAGCCTCTAATCGCTCCATTACTTGCACATGCTCCACTTAGGACTTAAATGATGTGACAGGGCTTTAAAAAGGTATGCTCCAGAATGTAGGTGACTTGTTGCAATATACAAAGCTGTTTTGTTAGTGGAATTTGATTTTGCGCCAAAAATGTTTGCATTTTTTTTTTCATACACGAAATCAGGCATAATGAAAGGCTTGCAAATATTTCAAATATTTTTTTAACGTCTCCGAGATGGCTCAGTAGTGGCATTTGTATGTGAAAGGGGTACTGGACATGGTGCCAGGATTTCAAGCAACAGCCACACAATTTCCCCTTCATCCAAATCCAAAGCCTACACTGTTCTGATACGCTGCGCATTCACTTCATTTAAATACTCCGGCCCACATATATGATGCACAGGTGCAGTTTTCAACACTCCACAGTTAATACATAGCCTGTGCAGCTCAAATTAAATGCGCACCCGCATCTACTTGCGCTTACCAGTACTTAGTACATAAGCCCCTAGGAGTAAAGTCGCAGTGGTATGGCTTTACTTCCACATTTTTCACGGCTTACATACATAACACTGTACAGATTAAATCGTTACAATCATCTCTTCTTCTTGTTATTTGCCTTGTTATTTCAAGTACATTTGAATAATTATAAATCAGTGGGCAACGGTACCATTTCTTTCTTCTATTCAGTTTTTGGATGATAATTTCATTATTCATGCCATCAAAACAAAGCCATTTAACAGAGCTGCATTGGAATTCCATTTAAACATGTCAAATTTGTAGCACTTCATAAACAGTGGCAATATTATTATTATTATTATTATTTATTTCTTAGCAGACGCCCTTATCCAGGGCGACTTACAATTGTTACAAGATATCACATTATTTTTACATACAATTACCCATTTATACAGCAGGGTTTTTACTGGAGCAATCTAGGTAAAGTTCCTTGCTCAAGGGTACAACAGCAGTGTCCTCCACCGGGGATTGAACCCATGACCCTCCGGTCAAGAGACCAGAGCCCTAACCACTACTCCACACTGCTGCCCTTGTGATTACCAGCAAAGTGATTACCTATAGAACCCAAGTATTTCAAACTGGAATATATACCGTATTTCATTGCATTTTTGAGTAAACGTATGAGACAGAAATCGATAGAAATGAATCAAGTCACTCTTAATGCTATTCTGGACCATGTGTGGTGTTTCATTAAAGTTCTTTGCAAAGCCTTAACTCACACGTCCATAAATCTGCTCTGCCTCTCCCCCACTTGACATCTTAGAATTGGATCCAAATTATAATTCAGAAACATAGTTAACCAGTCAATGCCATCAGTTACTGGAGATATACAGCTAAAAGTCCACAGACTGCTCATTGCTCACTGTCATACATGAGTGATACAGACTTTGAGCTTGCTGTGGTCTACAAACATTATTGCAACTATGGATTTCTCTTTGCCTGAGTGCAACAATTACAAATAAACAATTAAAAGTACACATAGTTTAAAATCATAACCAAAGCCTTAAAATAAATGTACTACTTTTCTTTCAAGATAATGAAGTTGATACATTAAGTAGAGGCTGCAGTGTTTGTTAAGCACACTGTGACAGCATCTAGCAGTGGAGAAAGCCAGCACTGTTTCCCCTAGCATATGTCAAGCTCCCAGGGCAAAAGTATAGAGCAAGTCATCTTTTCATGTGTACTGCAAAGGGGGCAATTTTTGGATAAAGAATCAACTAATTATTCCTCCTTGGAGCTCACACTGCATTTAGATGAAAGGCATCTCAATTAATCTTGCAGACAAAATATCTATGTGAAGCCCAATGTATGCTCTGCAGCAAAACCTAGACAATAACCACCAATTAACATTTGTGTGCTCCAATGAATTGTGCCTGAATCGCATATTATTAACCTTTATGCTTCTGGAAGACCATAAAATAACAGGTGACACCAGGAAATAATATCTGTACAATGCAAAAGATTTAATTGCTGCTCTCTTAATATGATTTATCATGTAATTAAAGCCGCAGAGCTAAACTTGAAAAGACATAACTTTTTACAAGACAGCACACAATCATTTATGTATTCCACTATAACACAGAAAGGGGGGCGATAGTTTCACCATAAGGCTTTACTTTAATATAGAACTATAGAACTTTGATGTCACATCTAATACCCCTCCCCATAAGCAAGGCATACCCTTGAAACACTTATACCCTTCTAAGGATATAAATCACACATAGCAGGTGTCAGTTTCATGAAAAAGTAGACTAATACAGTATGGCCTACATTCTCAGTTTGTATTGGGTTAAGAAGTAGAATATGAAAGCAGATAGGCTGGATCTCAGGATAGGTTTACTGGAACGTACTTCTTGAGCAGCAACCCTTTGTTTTTGTTTCAATAATTCAGACCCAGGGAGGACTTTGCAGGACCGAGGGTTGGTGGGGTGGCACCAGGAATGTAGGGTAGGAATTTAAACAGTGTCTTTGTTTGGCTCAGGTTAAAACAAGGATTTGATGTGGGAGGGTGGGATTATCACCTTTGCTGATGGTTTTTAAATCTTTTGTGGCTGTGCAATGTGGTAGAAATACCAAAGGTGAAGGCTATAAACCAGGACTTCTATTAACTGTGGCTTTTAAAACACTCTCTAAATCTGACAGTTTTGGTTAAAGGTAGCAAATAATTTTTCAGTATGTGCAAAACAGCAGTTACCGCTCTCTGACATCTCCCTAAGTTACATTCAGAAAGTTCAGCAAATCTGTAATTAAACACAGATGACATAAAAAAAATCCCACACTTAAATTTTATACCAATAAACTGCTTGAAACAGCAGAATTGACAGATTTAGATGCATGAAGCAAAAGCACATCAAACATTGCACCTTTGTGAGTCAAAATACCCAAACCTATCCAGAAAAGCTTATGTGCCTTGAAAACTTAAACGCGAACTGTAACACCTAGTAGATCAGTCATTCCCAAATGTCATTTTCCTTATGTGCAACATCCACATTAATGTACCAAAACTAAGAAACAAACAACTTCAGAGTGTTAAGAGACCCTGAAATACAGCACATAACACAATTGTTTGGTTCTAGTTTTTTCTGCTTTCAAGAAAATAGGTGTTAAAGACTGGGGGAAACTCTTTTAAAATACCCCCTGTGGCATTCTAGTTACCATAACAAAAGGTTCTCCAGCAATATTCAGCACATACATTTTTTACAGGTCATTTTGTAATGGCTGCTGAGGGAATGTTCACAACTCACTTGTACCCAAGACGGCCTGTACACAAGTTAGGTACTGTATACATGGACGTGATTATGTCACCACTACCAGCATTGACCTTAATCTCTGAGAAACCACAGGAAAACACCAGTAAACCCAGAATGAGGTTTCCACAGTTACTCCAATGTGAGCGTGTCTGTGAACGAATCACTGCTCTTACAGGGAAATCTCTGCTGATTTAATTTAAACATCCAAGAGCCTATTAAATTGGTCCAGCTCTCAGACAGGCTCATTATATTCTCCCTGGGTGAGGAGAAGGATAAATTGGTTGGGACTGGTTGTTTGTCTAATGGCTAATGGCAGACCACATGGAACCTTTGTACCTTTGTAAGCCACTGCACTCTTTCTGCTTTGTATACAAGGCTTTATTTTATTTACTTATTTGCTGTACTTGGGCACGAGGGATCCTTACAAGAGGAATTGTCTAGTTTCTAAAATATCTCATTAATTTTAGCTGCATGTTTTTTCACTTAAAAATGCCTTTATATTGATATTCAATGTATTTCAATTGAAAAGTAGTTTTATTGGAAACCATTACCTAATGGGATATAATCTCTTATAGCCCGAATTACCTGAGACCTTATATTAAGGCTGCGCCTTTAAGAGCCCCATATGCATCAGAAGTTGTCTCTACCCCCCAATGTGCTAAACATGAGTGATGCATAAGGGTCAGTTTCAGGCCTGCTGTGCTGGGGTGAATGCAGCAACCTTGAAGGGTAACAGTTACATTTCTATTTCAGGGAACAAGGGGTTATGATAATTCCCTATCTAGTATAAAATGTAACCATTATCTAATGGGATAGAATACCCAAGCCGTCACAAGTGAATGACTTGCAGCACCGGCAGATGTGCTAAAAAGGAAGATAACTGCCTTTAGCAATCTGGTTGAGGACCCATGAGGATCCATGGATATAGTCCACAGTACAGTGAGGGAGGAGCCGCATGCAGTGTATATGCTGCAAGGTTACACTGAGTAACCTCAGCATTTAACACCAGAAGTCCAAGAGGTGTGTGGCTAACTACCCCAAGACTTAAAGTGGAACAATAATAAAAAATGTGCCCAAGTGGTTGCTAGGCCTCTTATGGAGTGACCAGTAACCTTTTTTGGTGGGGGCAGGTTGGACAGATCTTATGCAATCCTGACTGTGTCTGCTACACGTTGACAGCCGCTGTTTAGACAAGGCTTGTCCGTGGAACTTAGATCGGAAGCAAATAAACAATTGCTCTGACTGCCGCCAACTCTGGGTGCGGTCAACATAATATGCCAGTGCCCTAACCAGAGAGAGCGTATGGAACTCTCTGTCAGACTGGAAGGGAGGTGGATGGAAGGACTCTATTTCCACTGACTGGTTGATATGGAAAGCAGAAATGCTTTTAGGGGGAAAAGCAGGATAAGTGCAGAGAGTAATCTTAGATCTAGCCTCTGCAAAAAACAAACAAGCTTATGGTGTTGAGAATGATTGCATTTCACCTACTGGCTTAGCAGAGGTAATTAGCAAGTAGGAAAGCTGCCTTTAATGACAGAAATTTTAGAAGAAGTGTGCTCCTGGGGAGACTGAGTCAATTTTAATATGGCAAGCTGAGACAGCTGCCAGGTAGACCTTAAGCATGGAGGGAGGTTTCCCTCAATCAAAAAGGTCCTGCAAACACTGCAGTACATCTTCCATGGGGCAAGTCGTGGAGTCCAGTTCATGCGAATGACACCACGTCAGGAATATACCCTTGGGAGTGTATAGACGCTGCTCTGGCATTCTGAAGTTTGTCAGCCATCTCCTCGTAGCTGGGCCCACACACAGATGAGCTGGTTGTTTCCACCATGAGAGAACCTCAATACAGTGACGAGACACTAAGTAAACAGTGGCATTCTAAGACAGGGTGCCAGACCCTGTGGTTGAACCAGGCTTGGAGAGGGGGCGTGCGTAAGTGCTTTAAGGGGAGGATCTGAGATGTAGCTGCCATCAGGCCCAGAAGTCTCTGGCAGGTCAGTACCCTCACCGCTGTGTTGGGCTGAAAAAGCTCAAAGCAGACAATTAGCCCCTAGATTCTGTTGTCCAAAGGCTCCAGCCAATTCAACCACACAGTGTAGCTAAAAAGACGTTAACACTGTCAGTCTGTATATTGAAAAGCTGACTAGAAAAAAAAAAAAACAGACGGCTAGCACAGTATACTGTCTGTGGACAGAGGTGGACTCTAGTATTTTTATGAATATTTAAAAATATAAAAGTAAACAGTCTGAAATTGTTTAGCTAATGAAGACTGGTAAAAGGTGGGGCTAGGTTCTATAAATGGCACAAGTGAGGAAACATAAAAACAGCAGTGAATATTTGAAAACTAATGATGTGATATTTGTTGGATCAAAAACTCAGACTGCGAGTCCCAAGGACTGATAATATCTGGGAAAATAATGCAAATGATGCGGTCAAACATAATTCCCTTCATTTTATATAAAGGAAACTATTATTAGCTTGTTATTGTTTGGTAGAATTATTAACAGAAACTAGGTTGTTAGGAAACTTTGGCAGTATTTGGTTTATATATGGTAAAAAAAACAAAATGTTTTATTAGTGGCCCTCAGAAGTGATGTCGGATTTATTTTCTGAACCTTACCAATTGTATCTGTCTACATTTTTATAATGATGCGTAGCGTTAAATGGAAATTTTTATCTACTGAAAAATGTGAGCTACGAAAATTTGTGGTGGGCTACCATAGTTTACCTTTTGGTAGCCCATCGGTCTACCACACATAGTAGTGATTTGTTCACCGCTGATGTTTTGTTATGGTTTGGCATTTAAATGGTTTAAAATGAAATAAAAAGGCTGACATTGATAAAAGAAAAATGATACACAGAAGCCAGTTTTCACTTTAGTGAAGTAGGCTACAGTTTTTATTTTTTCATTAAAAACTTATTTATTGAAATGAATGTTCAGCTTTCATATTGAAGCTTGTTGTGTATTATTCATTCAATCAAACCAAGTAGTGTAAGAATCTGCTTGTATCGTTCAAGACGTTTTTCAAATCAAGTAAGCTTATTTGTGTATAGACAAATAAGTAGACATAGAGTCACAGTCCTCTTGTCATCCACTATCATCTTTATGGCACGTAGCTGAAATCGTAAAGTAATTAAGACTGGGACCAAATCAAAACTTTGACAACACGCTAATCGCCCTTAACAAAACTGTATTTAATAGTGTTTTCTTTTTTTTGGAAGTATCTTATTTCTTCTACTCATAAAAAGAAAACGCTATTAAATACAGTTTTGTTAAGCGCGAATAGCGGGTTGTCAAAGTTTTGATTTGGTCCCAGCCTAAATGTCCCTGGCAGTGGACTGTCTCTGTTTAGCACACGCAAGAACTTGCAGAATTGATAAAACTCTGTTGAGAATTTTAAGAAAACGCATTTGAGAGCAAAACATTTTATGACATTTTTAACTATCATAGCTGAAGAGATGCACAAATTAACCACTGACTGTAATCCATTAATAATAACCGTGTGGCTTCCAATACGGAATGCTTTATCTACAGTTATTGCGCAGATATAGTTTCTTACCAAAAAGATCAAATAAAGTAGCCTTTATTTAAAAATAAATAAGCAAATAAATAAAATAAAAACAAAATAATGTGGAGCGCATTAAAAGTGTGCTTCCTCCTTTAATTGAAATATTTCCTTGGCAGAGTTTGAAAATTCCGTTTTCTCCTGCTTGGTAAAGAAATTCCACCCAATGCTTTGCTTGGATGCCATTGTTATGTATTCACAAGAGAGACATTTAGTGATCAGGAGCAGCATTTTATTGTTCCAACCAAACAGACGCACGTGTCTCTTTTGCAACTGTCGTCAAAACCCATCTGGCTCAATTTACAGTAGCTATTGCGACCGTCCATAACGTAGTAGAATTCCACAGCATGATGCACATTTAACATTAATAACTATTTCAACGAAGATGTGTTATTATTATTATTATTATGACTCACTGTGTGACCCTGAGCAAGTCACTTAACCTCCTTGTGCTCAGTCTTTCGGGTGAGACGTAGTTGTGACTCTGCAGCTGATGCACAGTTCACACACCCTAGTCTCTGTAAGTCGCCTTGGATAAAGGTGTCTGCTAAATAAACAAATAATAATAATAATAATAATAATAATAATAATTATGTTCCCAGTACTGAAAAAAGTTACACAAGTCTACAGATCTGAAGAGACTAAATATATGTGTACTATATAGTATTTAAATATGAGTCATGCGTTTAAAACATTAATATATGTGATTTTCTTTTTTTTTTAATCATTACCGAAAAAGATCCTGGTACCAAGGTATTTTCACGACGGGTACCCGGTTCCATATTATATATGAAAAGGCGCTAGCAAGAATTTTAATATCGACTCACGAAGAGCTGAGCAGCAAGGGAGAGAGCGTGAACTTAGCCACAACAAGGTACTGAATCCATGTTTGGCGCATATGGGGCTCTTAAAGGAGTAGCTTTGATAAAAGTACTCAGGTAATTCGGGCTATAAGAGATTCTATCCCATTAGGTAATGGTTACATTTCGTACTTGAAAGGGAACAATAAAACCCTTTGAATAAAACACAAATAGACTGTAAATGTTTAAATCACTCATCACAGAATTATGATTTTGAATTGTGGTTACTACATACAGCTGCTATCAGCATGATTTATATTATAATAGTATCTTTCAGATTATAAATCAGTTCAGATTACAGGGATTTCAATTAATGCAGTCTGTGTAATATTAATAAACAACGCTCAACGGCTTAACATTTATGCAGTAAAACAGTAAAAATCAGGCAGAAATAAGATTCTGTATGTGCTGTGACGGATTCCTGTTAAATTTGGGAGTAAATATAAGAATACATTTTAAACCATGCTGTGGGAGGCACTCTCCTATTTCAGTTATACAACTAGTAATGTAATTTAATGCCCTCGTCTCTGTAACTGACTCCTCTCTGCTCGGGCTGCCTCCCTCTCCTACATTCTAATTCTCCTTGACCTCTCCTCTGTCTTCGACACTGTCGATCATGCTGTTCTCTTCTCCTCTCTCTCTGACCTGGGGATCTCAGGCACTGCTATTGCCTGGTTTTCCTCCTATCTCTAACTGTTCTTTCCAGGTTTCCTGGTGTGGCTCTGTCTTCTCCTCGCCCCCCTCTCTACAGATGTACCTCAAGGATCTGTCCTGGGACCCCTCCTCGTCGCACTACACCCGCTCGCTAGGTTCTCTCATTTCCTCTTTTGGCTTCTCCTACCATCTTTACGCTGATGATGTCCAGACCTTCCTCTCCTTTGAATCCTACATCTCCCGCATCTCAGAACCTCTCGGCTATCTCAACTTGGATGCATTCTCACCACCTCAAACTCAACCTCTCTAAATCTGACCTCCTCTACTTTACTTCTGCTTCCTCTCCCTCCTCTGACCTCTCCATCTCAGTATCCCTTGACTATCACTCTCTCCATTTCCTTCTGCTAAAACCCTAGGTATTACTCTTATAACATATCTCTTCCATGACACACACTTGCCGCTTCTTTCTTAGCAACATCTACCTAATCTGTCCTTTTCTCACTACTTATTCCACCCAACTCCTGGTCCAGATTGGACTAGTGTAAATCTCTTCTTGCTGGTCTCCCTGCTTCGGCTATCCGCCCCCTTCAACTCATTCATAATTCTGCTGCTCATCTTGTATTCTCCCAACCTCGCTACTCTCATGCTACCCCTCTGCTTCGCACCCTTCACTGCTCGCATTCAAGGCCCTTATTCTTGCACACCACTCTCTTCATCACACTGCCCCCTCCTACCTCCAATCCCTTGTGTCTCTCTACACCCCATCTCTCCTTCTCCGCTCCTCCTCTACGGACCGACTAGTCATGCCTTCCCTCCACTCTCCATCCTGCCATGCCCGCTCCTCTTCCCTCAAGACCCTCCTGTTTAGACTGCACTTGTAGATCTCTTGATCTGCCCCTCCTACTATGCACTGGACTTGCTTGACCTACACAACACGTTACTGGATCCTCAGCCAATGCACTCTTGTTGAACTATTGCACTACTAATATGTCATTGTAGATATAACTTGTTGTAGTTCTAACTTCTTACATCCTATTCATATTGTATTTTAGTAGTATTATTTACACTTACTGTAAACTGTTTATTATTATTTATTTCTTAGCAGACGCCCTTATCCAGGGCGACTTACAATTGTTACAAAATATCACCGGACAAATTATCACATTATAAAATATCACATTACAGAATATCACATACATAATATATTACAGATAGGAGCAGTTATAAAGCACAATAAAATCAGTAGCATAGTAGCATTTAAATATTAATCTTGCATTGTAACCCTGTAAGTCGCCTTGGATAAAGGCACTTGCCAAATAAATAAATAAATAAATAAATAAATAAATAATACTGACATTAATTAACTATTATTTTTGTAAACAACTATATGTTTTTACTGTAACATGCATAAGTTTAAAATACAGTAATGTTCAATTAAAGGTAGATGAACGATGTGGCCTCAATAGTGCTGTGAGATATAGTACTGAAAGGTGCAATATCTACCTTTAATAGTTAACAAGCTCCAAAGGCAGAAGGCTGCAATAAACTAAAAATAGCAACCTCTGTATTTACTGCCCTGCATAGTAGTAATGACAGCACTGGCGCACCCTTCTCACCCATGATGGATTGATTACGCACTACCTCCATCTGCCATATGATTTAACAGTTCTAAATAAGCTGCTTGGGCCAAACCTCTGACCCCACAAGAGCAGGGCTGTCAATCATTAAAGTTAAGCGTTAACTTTCTGAGAAAGAGTACACTAACACATCCCACATCCCATCAACTGTATTGCTTGAAATACCAGTAATCATTTTTTAAAATAATACAGATTAAACAATTACTGCCTGTGTAATTATTATTATTATTATTATTATTATTATTATTATTATTATTATTATTATTATTACTATTATTATTATTATTATTATTATTATTATTATTATTATTATTATTATTATTATAAACCCTTATGAATAAGGGTTGTAACCTGTCTGTTTATTGAGTAACTGGAAAATAATTGATCATGAAATTATGATTACTTCTGCGGGAATTAATTGGACATAATTAAGCAACATTACCCAACACTGAGGGAATTATGATAACTTTGTTTCTGGCCATCACTACAATCCCTTGATGAAATTATAGCCGTATTATGTGCAACTGGGTGCAAGATAAGCTCTGATTATTTCACTTTACATCCAATTGCATGAAAAATCAGCACAGCTTTCTATTGAATAAGAATTCATGTATGACAAGTGTTAAAACAAAACAAAACCAAAAAAAATAACTCACTGGGATAGCAAAGAGAGATTGAGTTTATTCAATTATTTTCTCTCGGGTTCTTAAAATTAATTAGACTAAACACACTTTTTATTTATTAATTACATTTTTTTCATTTAGCACAAAATGTACAAATTCAGCGTATGTCTACTGGGTATTATTTCTATATAAAGATGTGCTAATTAGTCTGAATTAACTTGAGTTTAATCAGGTTAAACTTGACGCACATGATATTAAAACTGTACAACATCGACTTTGAAAAATAGGTTATTTAACCAATCATTTTTTTTTCTTTTTATAGGTATAGGTCTGTCACATCTCCAAAAATATAACCAAAAACTCATTTAGGAATAAACCCAGCAAACAACCACTATCTTTTCTTAAAACAGATGTTAACAATACCTGTTTTCATTGCTAGATAATGATAACTGGTACACTATACTGACCAGATGCCTCAGAATTTATAAAGCCTAGGACAGTCAAATCTATACAAACATAAAGATACTGCATTGTAGCAGAAAATAATACAATTGCTTTAAGCGACAGCTGTGATTTATTGTGGCAATTCAAAGGCACACACACAGTATTAGGTTTGCCTGTACAGCCAAAAGGCAAATCCATGCAAGGCATTGGATAGAGTCAAAGAAAGGTGATCATCACTGAATAAAGACATTGATTTATTCTTATAGATTGGGTTTCCAGGGGTTTTAAACACTATACCTACTTAAAATTACCCCAAACTAATAACAAAAAATGGAGAATTTCCATTTTAGTTGCAAGCAAGAAAATTGATTATTTTTATGATGAATGTTAGACAACAGCAATATAAATTGGGCAAAAAACAGATCAATATAAAACTATTTGTTCTTCTTTTATTCTCCCAGTTGATACCATACCTCTGAATATCTGCAAGTCTTTATCTAATAATAACATGTGTTAAGTTTTCACTCATTTGTCACTGTCGCCCTCCTCTCAACATGAAACTGTATTTAGCAAAGCTGTGACATCAGTGCATTGTAGTCAATGGGACAGGATAATAAATCAAAGACAGGTAACAAAATCACAGTAATGCAGCCATATCACAATCAGAAATAATGTAGGTGGCAGAGGACACTATTTTCTTTCAAAAGCAAACAAAAGAATACATTTACAAAATCAACAATGCCTTAGTAAATATCACATAAATCCTATAGTCCTCTATAATGTAATGTTATTGTGATTTTTCTTCAGTAGCTGGACAATTGATAACCATTCAGTGCAGGCCAAAGAGAGACACAGAGAGACTTTTCTCAACCACAAAGGACCTAATCAATCTTAGTAGCCTACTTCTTAGAACTGTCAGACGATTTTACTCGCACTCTCCCAAATTTTCAAGGGGAATCTTGACAAATCGGTAGGAGAAAATTTGCCGACATCACTGAATGTGTTGATATTTTACCCTGCAGCAATGTGATGATCTATTTGATGGATTGCAGTGCGCGGGTGAGGATTATGAAGGCTCTTTCCTAACTAAAGAGTTCTATTTTAGATTTTAGATTTTGTTAGAGTGACAATAGAATGTATCTGTACACCAGTGGCTGCACCACAGAAAAAGGTTTTGATAACTCATTCTGACGCAAATATCAGAGTCATAAATCAAACAGGAGGCTGTACAGGTTTATATACTATATATATATATATATATATATATATATATATATATATATATATATATATATATATATATTGTACTGTTGTGTCCTAGGAAGCTTCCAGCTGCTTTGTTTTCTCATAAGCTTCCACCTGGCATACTGCATTCTCAAAGGTAAGATATCCCCATCTTGGGAAAATAATTTATAGCCATACTTCAATATTATTAGATTCCCTCTAAAGCCCTTAAGTGAAAATAATTAAGTTGCACTTTTTATTTTTATTTTACCATGTTCTGTTTTGCTTTTAACAAGGGTTTATCCTTTATGGCCCATTATACACAATCACAACATCTATAATCAGATCAGTCTTATCTCTCCATTGTAGTATATTATATATGGAGTAAGTAAGTAGCATTACTTGGTTGCAGAGATATATTATACAGCATCAATCATCCTGGAGTTTAACTGTATAATGGTAAGCATGCACTGTAATATTTACATGGTTGGGTTGGATTTGTGTTGTTGCTGAGTAATAAATAAATGGCCATCAGTGTTTCGATTGGATGAAATTAAATATGGTATAAGACACCATGCACAGTTTTTGATTTCAGTATTTTATGAAATGGAAGTACCAAAAAACATTCTATTTTTACAAAAACTATGGAGGCAACTTCAGGAAAGAGCAAGGTAAAAACAAAGCTATTCAGATTTACTGAAATATCCAAGAATGAAAAGCAAAATGTCATTCAAGAAAATTAAGATATTTTTCTATAAAGGAATAGACAATAAAAGCGATCTGTTTTTGTGTAGTGAACTCATGTAGTGAATAAATGACACGACTTAATAGAATTCTGAATGTTTATTGTCTAGTAAAATTAATTATTGCTTCATTGGGGGAGTTTCCATGTGTGGTCATTTACATGTGAAGTGGCGATGCGCGATTATCACTTTTATATGTCGATTCGATTATCGATTCGATATTTGAAATTAATCCCGGTTATGATTATCGCTTATTCTAATAACATCATTAAATGTTTTTTCTTTATTTAAAAAATAAAACAATTTTTAAATAAAGAAGAAAAGCACACACAATCTGACAATGCACTCTCTTGCTTGCAACTGCCTGAAATCTTCTCTTAGCTCTTTTGAATCCCTTACACACCAGGGAATTATGCACAGAAAAAATCCAAATTATGCAAAATTATGCTGTATCTCTGTACAAATATGTGCAAAGTAACAAAATTATTGTGCAGTTGTATTGGGTTCTTCTCTCAGACTGGATATCAAAATAAACACTAAGTAGAAAACAATTGATTTTTTTTTTTTTTAAACAAAGTATTTCTAAATTCCAAGATTGAAATAAAGGAACACCAGCTCTTTCAGTTTGTCTTCCAAAAGAGAACACCTCCGATTGGACAGGACAAGATTATACATTGAGTTGCTGCACTCAGCATCAGCTGTATTTACTGCATTTATGTATCTGAAAGCTAATGTTTTCAAATTAAGAAGACGGTCAGCTGTCGATGACCAAAACAAGTCGATGTCAATTTCCCCTGGCGGTAGAGCGCTGTGG